>NW_026863613.1:0-182168 GCF_026571515.1 Ruditapes philippinarum
CGGAAATTCGTGCGACATTTAACGTTAACATTGCGACATTTAACGGCAAATGATTTTGCGACATTTAGCGGCAGTTGCGACATTTAGCGGTATTGGTGCGACATTTAGCGGTATTGGTGCGACATTTAGCGGCGTTGCGACATATAACGGCGCCACAAGCACACAAGAAAACGAACTTATCTGGTATTATCAGTTAAATACAAAGTTTATAATTTTTCATATATTTTACATATTTATCACACACCCGTGCCGATTTTGCGACTCCGTAAAAATGGTATTGCACGGCCGTGCATATATATTGACGTGACGTCATTATCGTTAGAAACATAGTGTAAAGACGTGCTATATGTTAGCGTTGTACTATAGGTGCGTCAATGAAAAATGACTCTTATTTCACATTAAACTGTCTTTATTTTGGGTATGTGATAAATAGAATATTAGATTCGTGTAAGTTCATTACTGAATTTATTGCACTCGTTGAGGCCAGAGGCTCGCATAATATAATTTTATTCAACTTGTGCAATAAATTCAGTATTGAACTTACACTCATTCAATATCCTCTTTTATGAAGTATCTATTTAACCGCCAACGATTGAATTGTTAGTTTATAATCAATGTTTGCCAAAATATTTTAGATAAAAAGCTTTCTTTCGGATTTTAGGTTTCTTTCGTTATTTCCAAAGGTGTTGCAAAAATCTGTTGATTCGGGTATTTTGATGGTATTTTGTATCAACAAAACGTTGTCATTTATAAACTTTCAATTAAAATTTTTATTCGAATAAACTTCAATTACTTAAATGTTTTTTTTTTGTTTAAATGGAAATAAGCGAAAGGTAATAGTTATCACGCCATGCGAGAGATAAATCATATAAGTCACACATATACAAAAGGAAGTAAGGAATAAAAATAGTCGATTTTAAATGACTTCTACATAAAAGTATTACAAAAAAGAACTAAACCGTAACTAGTTTGTATAGAGCATGAAGAAATGCAGCTTATACATAAAGGTATATGACGTTAACATTTTAATGTTCCAAAACAGTACGTGCAAGTTTAATAGTTATCACTCAATGAAAGAATTAGTCACTACGAAAGTTTGAATGAAATAATGAAAAAAAGAATGCAGCCTAATGCAAAGTTCAAATATCATAAAGCAAGATGGAATCAAGCATAATGCAAGTTCCAATGTCATCAGGCAAGATGGAATCAAGCATAATGCAAGTTCCAATGTCATCAGGCAAGATGGAATCAAGCATAATGCAAGTTCCAATGTCATCAGGCAAGATGGAATCAAGCATAATGCAAGTTCCAATGTCATCAGGCAAGATGGAATCAAGCATAATGCAAGTTCCAATGTCATCAAGCAAGATGGACTCAAGCATAATGCAGGTTCCAATGTAATCAAGCAAGATAGAATAAATGCATTTATTCTGTTCCATACATCACATTACAAAACAAATATACAAGACAAATGTTTGTTTGTTTCATTTTACGCCTTTTCCCAATAGTATTTCAGTCATATAGGCGGGTAGTTTCCTAACCATCGTTCCTGGAGAGTTACACCAGTACTAGACTACCTTCCTCCGCGCTAAACTACAAGACAAATACATTTCACAAAATATATAAAACAAATAGTATACAGCAATTCAAATTACAATAAAAACAATTTCACAAATAAATTATAAGTTTTCATTCATAAAAGACAAACGCGAAGTTCAGGTTTAAAGAATGTATTTAGGTATACGTGTATCATGGATCACTTGAATCACATATGACTTTCATAAGTCATCATTTACAATAAAATTGCTTTGTTAGTCAACCTGCATATACAATTATAATCATTCAAAGTCATACATACCAGGCTTTTTAATAGAAGAAATCTAATCTAAATAAATTGAATATAAATATCAAGCATTTCTATGTAATGGATACAGTACGAGTTTTTCTACAAAAATGTCTTCTTACAGACGTAAGGATAAACAACAAATTGTCCGAGGCGAAGCCGAGGATAAATTGTTGTTTGTCCTAACGAAGTGTCTTCTTCACGCCTGTAAGAAGACAGTTTTCAAGAATGGATAACTTGCAATGTTTTCGGTGCTAGCTTAGACAGCCATGCAAATTTTGTACAAAGATAGTAAAGTTAGACACTGAAAGCAAATCGTTCCAGTCCTAACATTATTGCATAATGATCCCTTAACCCTAAGCCTGCTGGTGACAACTGATTCTAACCATGCTACCAGTACAGAATATAATGGAAATAAAAGAATCAATCAATCAATCAATCAATTCTATCCTGTGAACCGTACACAGACTGACAAAACAGAAGAATGTGGGGCATTGGTGTTCTATGGACATACCTCTTGGTTTGCACACAGCACTTGGCCCAATGGTCCTTAGAAGCAACATGACTCTTAACCTGATGCCATGTAAAACAGAATTCACAAATGCTTCAGTTTCAGAAAATTTATTTATTTTTCCTTTTTCTAATAATGAAACCCCTGTGCTTGACAACCTGTGTGACTCCCACCTAGAGAAGAAAGAACAGTTATTATTAAGACTGGCAAGCCATGCATTGTAACACCGCAAAACGTCCGTACCGCAAAACGTACGCGTGTGAACGTTTTGCGTCGCATATCGTACACATATGGACGTTTTGCGGTGCATATCGTACTTGGTACGTTTTGCGGCGGAAGTGTGTATTTGCGTCGCATATCGTCCATATTTTCTGTATTAAAATGTATTCATTATAAACGTTACTTTTACTGGTTCTGTCACTTTCATAATGTTTCAGGTAAAGATATGACAAAATAAACATTAAAGTGCAATATTTTTGTGATCCTATATAATTCTGACTTTTTTTATTCAAAAAAAAGAGAAATATGCTTAAGCCGAGGATGTTTTTCGAATATATTTTTTTATGGAATGGAACCAAGCAGCAGCAGCAGCAACAGCAGAGAAATAAAAACGATGATATTGAAATAAATGTAATCTTATAGACATACAGAAAAGGACGGCTATACGGACGGACGAACCGGGGATTGGACTGAGTTAATGACAAAAAATATTAAAATTAAGCTTTGCTTTTGACAATAGCTTTTCATATAATTGCATCAAGAAGTGGGGATGATTTTTTGTGTTCTTGTTGACTATGGAGGTTTGGTTCTACCGTTCATTTTTAAGGGGATGGATGGGGACTTTTGACAGCGTATTCATATTTAACGAGAGAGCTATATTGTCATGGAGATAGGGCCTTTCTCGCCTAGTCATAATTGAGCAAGAGAGATTTTGTCGCGGGGGATGGGAATCCTCTTAGCTCATAAATGAACTTGATTGAGACCTTATTGTTATATATATTCTGTATAAAAAAATTAAGAACGGAGAAGAAACGAAAGCACTAACAAGGTGAAATATAGCGCGTTTTTGTTGTTTTTTTTTTGGTTAGATTTAACCTAACTTTGTTGACATTTTATGGTCATAGATATTCTGTTGAAAATCGTCAAGATTGAAGAAGAAAATTAAAGCGTTGGGAGTGGTAACAATGTGAAATATAACATATATTGTAATTCAAGGGCAAATAACTCTGGCCATATTGCTTAGGGTATGTGGATGCTAGAGTGATTACAAGCTAAATTTGGACAGACAGACAGGCGCATATGGAATGCCGGTAGGGACATGCCACTTTGCTTATTTGCCAACTACTTAATTGCTTATTTGCTAATTGCTGATTTGCCAATTTGCTTATTTGCTGATTTGCCAATTTGCTTATTTGCTAATTGCTTATTTGCTTATATACATAAATTTTTCAGGCGACACGTCCGACTGGCGAAGTTCTTGTTTAATACAAAATAACAAGTCTTTGTAGACTTTATTTCAAGCTCATGAACCTATATCATGTTATTATGTTGATAAAGTTTTGTTAATTATAACTTGTGACAATTATGATCAATCCATCATTACCTAGAATATAGGTAGAAAGACAGATGGATACATTTTAATCAATTTCGAAAAAAATAAATTCAGTTTCAGAAAGTAGTTGTTTTTCTAATTATCTTGAGTTTCTGTTTTAGCTCCACTATTCAGAGAATAGGGATGCTATTCTACCCACCAATGCATTGGTTTTCTTGGTATCTTGTTTTTCTGTCATATCTCTGTTACTTTTGCTGATTCATGCATCTTACTGCAACTTTTCATAAACTTTGAATTACAAGCATGCATACAAAGTACATGTACATGAAGAAGCTGTGCCCGTTATATACTGAATGTTAAGGTCACCAATGTATTGTACAGAGAAGCCTTTGTTTTTCTGTCATATCTCTGTTACTATATTGCTTATATCTAACTGTAACTTCACATAAGCATTAAATAGGCAGCATGCATAAACAATATTCAAAAAGGCTTTGTCCATTATACCCTAGGTCATGATCATGGTCATGGTCACCTGATAGCATGTAAAATGTACAACATGAAGAACTGGAAAAGTGTGACCAAATTTCAAAAACATTGAACCAAAGCAAAATGTTGATGCACACACAGACATAAGTGATCTCAAAATCTTACAGAGGTTAAAACGCAGCCTATTGCTTAAGTGCAAAGACAAATACCCGTGTTAAGCATGCACCAAATGTATCATTCGTGATACTATGTGTTCGTACCACTAAAATGAGGCCCTCTGTGACAAATCTGCAGAGAATAACGACATTTTATATGCCATAAAATAAGAAATAGTTTTTGTTTTCAAGTTCTTTTATTTTCAATCTTTACCCAAGTGTTTATTATGCCATCAATCTCTGACTTAAGCTGCACAAACAGATCTATAGTTGCAACAAATTATAATTAAGGCATTCTCAAGCACAGATGCTGGTGGGTCAGATCCTGCCCCTAACGTGATACGCGTCTGTAAACACTATATCAAAACTATTTTAATATTTATTTAAATACGAATTGGACATTTGTTACAACGATAAAACCATTAAGTACTTTATTGAGACTTGGTGGTATATGGTATTTTTTCATACCGGTATATGTAAAAATTGCTTGAAAACCAGTTTTAACGATGTCCAATTCGTGTTTTAATATTAAAATATTTTAAAAAGAGTGCTTACAGGGGCACGTATCACGTTGGGGTACGGGATCTGACCCTAAGCGTCTGTGTTCTCAAGGAAATGTCAGCCATCAGTTGTAGACATATATCTGCGTAGGCATCACTGCAACTAAATTCATTGATCAACAGTAGTCGTGGAAAAAATACTGAATTTACAAGAATACTGTTAGTAAAAGTTAACAGATCTGACTCAACTGGTTGTCTGTAGTCAGATTTTCCATATATTTCCGGCACAGTGTAAAGTATTTCTATTGCAAAAAAGCAAATTAGCAATTGGCAAATAAGCAAATACGTAATCCAGCGGTTAACAAATAAGCAAATTAGCAATTCAGCAATTGGCAAATAAGCAAATTTGTCGTTAAGACTATCAGCCATTGGCAAATAAGCAAATCGGCAATTAGCAAATAAGCAATTCAGCAATTGGCAAATAAGCAAATTGGCATGTCCCTACCGGCATTCCATAGGCGCATACTCAGGTAAAATTAACACATAATAATACCTGACAATAACTGGTTAAAATTAACGAAAATTATATAAACTTTAAAATATGGACGTTATGCGGCAGGACCATGCCTTTTTGCCGCAAAATGTACGGACGTTTTGTGGTGTTACAATGCATGCCCATGATTAAAAGGTACTTAAAATTCCTTTACTACCAGCTCTTCAATTTCACCTTTGTGTATTGAAATGGGGAACTTTTAGGGGGAAATACACTGATCAAAAGTGAAACAGCATTTTTTTAAAACTGTTTTTCTTCTCTTGTCTGACAACATTAAATGCTCCTTATACTGAACTCAGTATTTTTACTTAAGCATGACCTTACGCTATTGGCAGACCTAGTCATTGGTGGCTAGATTTTCTCTTGATATAGATTGATTTTATCTGTAACTGATCACTTTATATGATGATGTCATATGTTAAATTGAATATGCATACTGTATAAAATATCCCTCTGAAAACTACCAACATAAAATTGTTATCTTTGAAATTCAAGAAACAAAGGAAATTGAGCAATTTAACTCTACTGGTTTGGGTGATAAACTCGGCCGAAAATCGGTGTTTTTGGGGCATATTTCATTTATTTGTTTACGTATTCTGATGAATCTTGTACCATAATAAACTTCATTTCCGGTATCACCATAAAAGTTATATTTAGAAACAAGACGGGTAATTTTGAGAGGCCCTGGAAGAGGTACGTAAAAAGCACATTTTTAACACGCGCGAGTAAATAATTCCGGCTCTTTGTTTTTCTTCTTAAATCAGTTTTAATGAGTAAATTAAAACGTAGAATAACATGTTTAGACATTTTATTATTCCTTTGCTATTCATATATATCAAATAAAAAATATTTTTTATCAGAAATTTTGAAAATTACGTTAGTGTAATGATAACATGATATTAAATATGCAACGCCCTATGAAACATATAAATCATTTTAACGTAAGTACGTTTTTGTTGTTTTTTTTTTAAGTATGTCACAGAGTGAGAAAAATGTACAGCTTGACCGGGACTCAGACCCGGGGCCCTCGGAATACCGTACCGCGGCTCTACTGACTGAGCTATCAGGCCGCTTACACATCTTCTCCCCTGAATAGTGAACAGTTCTGAACCGTGACATACTCCCCAGCTATATTGAAATTCGTCCTCGAATTTCACAGAGTTACAGAGCAATGTAAATTAAACTCTGAGCTATATCAGTCACGCCCCCCCGTAGGGCACCAAATGTCATAGGGTCAGAAAAATGTGCAGCCGGACCGGGAACTTGAACCCGGGACCCTCGGAATACCGTTCCGCGGATCTACCGACTGAACTATCATGCCGCTTACACATCTTCTCCCCTATTAAGTGAACAGTTCTGAATCGTGACAAGTAAATAAATACGAGTACATAATAATAACAATAATAATCACAAACTATCACATACAAATATTTTATTTTATGCTTTTCAGTGGATTACTGATTTATCCGTGAAAATTATATTTGGTAATTTCACAGTGAAAATTATCAAAATATAATTTCACTCTTTTCAATGACGAAACTACTTTTTTAAGATTTTCCCCATGTGGTACCTCAATTTTATTTCTGCTGACAATTCTGACAATGTCAGGCTGTTTAAAGAAAAAGCAAAATTGAAATTGATAAATAACTTAAATGTCAAAAGTAATAAAAAGAAGAAAACTTACTTCTATTCATTCAAATTCATGAAATTCCAATCACCAAATTTTGTTTTTTTGTCTCATTTTGACAGTCTCAAAATACATTCCTTCCCCATGCAAAACTGCTCTTGATGATATTTGGGCATATTAAAGTATCCTACGAGCAATAACTGCCGTATGCTTTATGAAAAATTGAAAGCATTGACAGCCATAACTCGAAGAATAAGTTAAATCAACCCAGCGTTCTTGAGCAGGTTTCCAAGTTTTCCATTTTCCTAGCTCCTTTTCTGAATGTTTTCACATCTGTCAACACTTATTTTTTGTCTGTTACAATCCTCAAATAAGTTTTCTTTCTTTTAAAAATGTGTATGACTAACAAATCCAAATTATATCCCTCTGAATCTTACACAATTATTTTCCTCCCATGAAATACACAACTTTAAAAAATGGCTGCCGCTTACAATTTACAAAGCCAGGTCTAATATAAATTCGCACTAAGTAACAGAAATATGGATGGATGGTTGGACTTTTTCACCTACAAGAATTGTTTGTTTTTATTATCAAAACAAGCGATCATTCATATTTTTTTAATAAAATTAATAAATATCACCGTCATTTAATGTTGATTGGCAGACTTATTTTTCAGCTCAAGACTTCTTTTTTTTAATGAGAAATTTCGAATAAATGGGGCTCTCAATGGGGGAAACAGTTTTAATATTAACGTTAAAATTATGGAAATTTCGTTTTAACTTGTTTTTAAGCATAAAATAAAAAGAAAATTTGTCTGTTTGTTGTGTAAGATGTAATTTTATTTCATCTCGTGAACTTTAAAAACAGTATTCTCACTCGTGGCTTCGCCACTCGTGAGAATACTGTTTTTAAAGCCCACTCGATGAAATAAAATTTCATCTTACACACAAACAAACAAATATCCTCTATATATTCATACCTTAGGTACAGGTAACTTTATAGGTTTGCCTTTTCCGCGATATCATCGCGGAAGATTTTTTCTACGCGGACAAACATGAAGAATAAGAAATTTATACGCAATTCTTACATTTTTTTAAATAATTTTAAGATGATTTTATTTTCCCATCGCCAGAACCCACGGTACATTGTTATCCTTTAATACTTATTTTAATACCTATACCGATATACGGCCTTGGTTACTGGGGATGCTTTTTCTTTGATATAAAAGATATTTCTTTGTTATACAGTTTTGAATTTTAACTGTACATTTCTTACTACATCCTCATGTTTATTTCATGTCTGGCAACAAAAATAACAGCGCTCCAAACTTTTACACTGTATGATGAAACAGAAGACAGTTGGTTAATACAGTTTAGAAATTTTACTTGTCAATCTCCCGAATTTATTAGTCAACGGAAACCACATTTTTCTACAAAAATACAACAGCGTTCTATCATTTTTACAATGTTTGATGAAATAAAAGATAGTTGGTTGATAGAATTTTCCTTCTACATGCAATTAATTTGTATCCCCTCCTTATTACAGCCGACGGAAAACATGTCCTGTGAACGTTGTCTTTGCCTTGCTTATCTCTGGTTCTCATTATTTTTTTCTGCAAAAATATTATGAAATAGAAAATAATTAATATTGTTTAGATGAATTAGAAACTTGACCCCTACGCATCTTATACGTATCTCCCGTGTTTATTTCAATAGATAGAAAATATGTTTTACAACATAAATAACGTCATCCCTCAATCTTAAAAAAAAGATCGTGGGATATTACTTTAATTTGTTTCCAGATTTTTATTGTATTATTTGAAAATTTGACTCCTACCTGAGGCTCCTATTTAATTTCAATCGATAGTAAAACATGTATAACAACAAAAACTACGTCATTCCATATTTTTACACTTTTCTATGAAATGAAAAGATGAATGTTATATACGGTTTTTGAACATGTATATATGGATATTGGAATCAAGCAATTTGATTAGGATTATTAATCATCAATTATTATTCTTTGTTTTCAGCATGTTCAAGAAAAGAAATATCAGTGACAGCCCAGACAAGACCTCCAGTAACTTACCAGGTTTACGTTGTGTAATTTATTCATCTGCTGTTGGTATGAAGTATCAGCAAAAAGATGTTAACAAATAATGAAATAGAATCTTCATAAAACTTTTAATATTAATTTTGTAATGGAAAATGATTTGATTGTTGTAAATAATACATGTATACTAACCATGTTTACGTCGTGCAGTTTATTCAACATTGCTGATATATGAAGTATCAGCGCTAAAGATGTTATCAAAAAATAAAACAGAACAAAGAATAAAATTATCACTTTATTTATTTTCATTGTTTCTAATGTCGGGTATGTATTTTCTATGTTGACCCAAAAAGTTTTATCATTAATTTAAAGAAATCCGTCATGCTACCCTTATTTTTTTCTTGTCAGGGATCTGCATACTCGATATATCCCAATCTGAAAACAATAAATATAATTGTTCTGATATATCTTTATTAAAAACTTAATTACAGTCTGTGTTTAAAAGTGTTGACAATTATTTTAACCGCTTGAAAGGCAACGCCATACACGTTGGATATACATTGAATATGATCCTTATTTTTTAGTGGTTTTCAGAACGAATCTAGAATAGATCTGGTTTTGTAAATACATTTAACCACGTGCGTGACAGGGGTGTTGATAATCAAAGTGAAATTTAAAACAAAACAAAAATGTTAATACATCCGATTTTCTTGTCGGTAGTCATACATATTCCATTGTAAAGATTAAATATAACTAGAATTTAAATAAATACATGTTTATAATAAAATGTCTTTCTGGGAAATTTTCCTCAGGACCCCAAAACCCCTTTTAAACATTTTTTTGGGGGGGTTTTTTTTTCGTTAAGTCAAAATAAAAATTTAAAACCTTTGTTTTAAAAAAGATTTTGACTAAAATGCGCTAAAAAAAACCCAAATGATTTTATTCCCTTATTGTATTTATGATAATAACAAGTACCCGCTTGAAAGAACGTTTCTTGGATATAATTAAATGACATTTTAGGTTTCAGACGAATCTGATTGATCGGTGGGTAAATACTTTTACACGTGCGTAAGTGTTGTTTATCAATAAATTAAAAACAAAACAAATTTTAAACATCCAGATTTTCGTAAATACATATTCCTTTTAAAAAATATTACTCTAGAAATAATAAAACTGTTTTATAAAAAGTTTCGGAAACCCAGTCCCCCTTTTAAAATTTGGCAGTTATAATATTCAGATACTTTTTTAAATATGTCAAAAATGTGGCCCATAAGTCACAAATTTTAATTCCTATTTATTTGAAATATAAAGTCCATATATTTAAGCTTTTATGTTCTTGGTAATATTAATATTGTAATTAACGTCAACAAACGTTATCTTCTCCCTTAGTTCGTTAAACAAATTGTTGAAACACAATGAGAAGAATATTAAGACCCACTATAAATCACAAGAACCGGTTGAACCGGGTGATGCTCCCCGAGAAGGTTCTGGACACAGGAAAGTATAAAAAATGAACAAAGGGCAAAAACTCCAAAATTAGGCAAGGCGGAGTTATGTTTTTTTTTGCACTGCACTTCTATTCAATGAGATCTATCTATCTATAAAGTTTCCTGATGATATCTCCTATAGTTTCAGAGCTATGTCCCGAGTAAAATTCAAAGTGAGAAAATGAACAAAGGGCAATAACTCCAAAATTATAACAGGCTTTGTTTATGTTATTTAAGCATTGCAGCTCTATCCAATGATGTCTAGCTACCTACAAAGTTTCATGTTGATATCTCTAATAGTTTTAAAGTTATGTCCTGGACAAAAAATCAAAAAGTAAAAATAAACTAAGGGCAATAACTTCAAAATAAGGTAAGGCAGAGTAATGATTCTTAAGCACTGCACTTCTACCCAATGAGACCTATCTATCTACAAAGTTTCATGTTGATATCTCTTATAATTTTAGAGTTATGTCCCGGACAAAGTTCAAAGTGTCAAAATGAACAAAGGGCAATAACTCCA
Source organism: Ruditapes philippinarum (assembly GCF_026571515.1). Classification (NCBI taxonomy): domain Eukaryota; kingdom Metazoa; phylum Mollusca; class Bivalvia; order Venerida; family Veneridae; genus Ruditapes; species Ruditapes philippinarum. The sequence continues at coordinate 11,287 of NW_026863613.1, forward strand.
AAAGTAGGCAAGACAGTGTTACAGTTCTTGTGCACTGCAAACCTACTTAATGAGATCTATCTACCTACAAAGTTTCATGTTGATACCTCTTATAGTTTTAGAGTTATGTCCTGCACAAAGTTCAAAGTGTGAAAAAGGGGAATAATTAAAAAATAAGGCAAGGCAGAGTGACGGTTCTTGTGCACTGCACACCTACTCAATGAGATCTATCTACCTACAAAGTTTCATGTTGATACCTCTTATAGTTTTAGAGTTATGTCCTGGACAAAGTTCAAAGTGTAAAATAGACAAAGGGGAATAATTCAAAAATTAGGCAAGACAGAGTTACGGCTCTTGTGCACTGCACACCTACTCAATTATATCTTTCTACCTATAAAGTTTCATGTTGATACCACTTATAGTTTTAGAGTTATGTCCTGGACAAAGTTCAAAGTGTAAAAATAAACAAAGGGGAATAATTCAAAAATTAGGCAAGGCAGAGTTACGGTTCTTGTACACTGCACACCTACCAAATGAGATATTTCTACCTACACAGCTGCTTCATGTTGATACCTCTTATAGTTTTAGAATTATGTCCTGCACAAAGTTCAAAGTGTAAAATAAACAAAAGGGGATAATTAAAAAATTAGGCAAGGCAGAGTTACGGTTCTTATGCACTGCACACCTACTCAATGAGATCTAATCTACCTATAAAGTTTCATGTTGATACCTCTTATACTTTTAGAGTTATGTCCCGGACAAAGTTCAAAGTGTAAAAATAAACAAAGGGGAATAATTCAAAAATTAGGCAAGGCAGAGTTACGGTTCTTGTGCACTGCACACCTACTCAATGCGATCTATCTACCTACAAAGTTTCATGTTGATACCTCTCGTTAAAGTTATGTTCCGGACAAGAAAAGCGCACGGACGGACGGACGGAAAGACTGACGGACGGACAAGGCGGCGACTATATGCTCCCCCGAAATTTTTCGGGTAGCATAAAAAGTGTATTGGACGAAACAACACTGCACTTCACATACAAAACTAAAGTGCAATTAGTTTTTGCTTTAAATGTCAAGTATATATATAGCACTCTGGATCAGTTGATATTATCTTAAAGAATTTTTTCTATGATTTCCATAATAAGAAACTGGCCAAAAACATCATTGGACAAAGCATCAGAAGCATGCTAAACATTCTAGAATATAATATTTAATTTATACATTTAAAGTGTTCTTCAAAACCTATGTTTAACCTATGAATTAGTAAATATGATGATGTATACAACAGTTAGGCAACAAATTTGATTTAATTTCCTTTAATTTCAAATAAAATCATTGAATATTTATTTTCATTTGTGATATAACCTTTACAAGCAAATTGTGGTTGAATATAAAATATTTGTGATATGAACTTACAAGAACCTTGAGGTAGAATATTTGTGATATTAACTTACCTAGAACATTGAGGTAGACATCAGAAAAGATATATCCGTGTTGGTTACTGGCATTACATTGAATATTCATGTGATCCTCTAATGTAAGATTTGTCAGGGTTATATTGTTAGCATCTTTCTTATAGAATCGGTTGTTGTAGATACGTGGCTTATTCTGTCCTGTTATCATGATAGAAAATTCCTTTAAAACATACTCGATCTTATTCTAAACACTATAGCCAATTATTGTCTTGTGTTTACATCACTAAGCAACTATTATAGTCTTATTTAACATACATGTTGATTTGTAAGAATCAACATGTTCAGATAAGAAAGTTGTATAGCAATCTTTTCCTTTAACAACACATTCAGCCATTCCAAGAATCCAGCATAAAGCATTGATCTTTAAATGACAGAGATTCTATCATATCCTAACTACGTAAGGAATGATGCTTTGCTATAGAGAACACATAATATGTCCTACAAAAATTGACCAAAAACTTTGAGCGCCAAGAAATATTGGAAAAACCAATTTTTTATAAAAGGAAGATAAATTTGAATTAAAATAATTCAGTTTAAACATATTTATTTCCAGGTTGATTGCGAAACAAGTTCTTGCAATTTATATTAATCACTTTAAAGTGTGCTTCCTGGTAACAACCAGTACTGTTGTCATGAGAAATCATTGCCGTGGCCAAAGTAGAGCTTGAACCCATGAACCCTAGGTTGAGAGGCAGACACTTACTTTAAATAATCACCAGTCCACCACTCCAATTAAATAAAATAGATTACTTGCATCAATGAATAAGAATTGAATAAGTTATCATAATGAACATACTATCTTCGAGTGGTACGCCATTGATGTACCAGGCATAATTAGGTTTAGGATCACCATCAGCTTTACATATAAATGTTGCCGTCTGATTAATACTGGCTTCAACATCTTGAGGTTCTTCCACCCAGAAAGGTGCAGCTGAAATAACATTACGAATATGAGCTCTTTTATTCTTCCTATCCTCTATTAATATTTTTCCATTATGCAATCATTGTAAAAAGTTGTGTTTTCAAAATAGGATTAGCTTTAATCGATTCATTGTCAGAAGACTGAAGCTGACTTCACTCAGCTAGAAAGCTAACTGTTACTTTGTACAAGAGTCACAGGCAAAGTTATTGTATACAACAATTATCCTCTGACTAAATGCTTTACTGAAATATGGATTACCATAAATTAAAAGCATCAGTAAACTGTCTAGAGTAGAACCAAAAACATACAGTAGCCTCAATTCAAACCAACAACAGTCATAGTAATTTGAATTCAACTACCTCATTTTCTTTTACATAGACCTACATTGTTAAATTAAATCCATCCATACAGAAGTGATGACTTATTTTATCTCAGTAAATTTAATTAAGACAAAGACAAAGAAAAAGTTACCTTTAATTCTGACATCAAAGACTTTAGTTGCTCTTTGTGTTGACTCGCTGTTTAGACCCATACATTCATACTGGCCAGCATCTGACTCCCGTACGTCAGTGATTTGTAACTCTTGTCCAAAACTCTTAAACTTTGCTCTATCTGGAAATTTCCCCTCAAGTTTCTTCCAATGTACTTCCGGTGTGGGACTATAAAAGATTGAAAATTATCATTATCTTTTCCTGTAATTCTGAAATGCTATTACCACGTATCTGTCTCTATAATTATATAATTATGATAAAAAATCTCTTAATACAGTTTATAAATATGCCTGTGGAACAAGTTTATCTTATACAGTTTATTGTTTGGGATAAAAAAAATTTACATGCAAATTATAGTGCTAGTGTTTGAGACAAGTTTAATGCATAAGTATGAAACGTCAAAAACATTCATCTACACAAAAAGCCAAAAAACAACAACAACAAATACAATTACAGTTTCACACACAACATCTTTTCAATATTAAAAGGAAAGGAGGTGTTGTTTTGCATCGCTCCTTGGCAGGCTGCCACTAACATTTCATATAACTTCAGCAAAAAAAGAAGAGCTGTCCATGACAAGACACTCAGACAGCTGGAAAATGGGCATAACTTGATGAATAGGTAACTCAAGAGTTATAAGAACTTTGCCCATGATGTTAGATAATCACAGATAACTAGTGTGTGAAGTTTCAATCCATTCCCAACTACTAACTTGCACACAAAACTCAACCAGTGTGACAGCAACAATGACACAGACATTGATGCCCTAAGGTGAGTAGAATAGCTCTACCTTTTCTTTCAATAGCCGAGCTAACAGGCCGCTTCAGAAGATGTTATCATATTTGATCATTCTGTTATAGAGAAGAAAATATCATAAGTCATAGAAGATTTCATTTCAATCATTTATGTAAAATACTAATATAAATCACTGTGAATTTGATGTAATACATACTTCCCAGCAAAAATACATTTGAGCCTTAGAGTTCCACCTTTAAGAAAAAACTGGTAACGAGGTGATGTCCACAACTCTGTAGCAGGCAGCTTCCGTTCTGTAGCTGAAATTTAAACAATTTTATGTGAGTAGTGAAACTTAACCATTATTGTACCGATAACCTTTAAACTGCTTGTCACAAATTTAAAGCTTGGCAAAACATTATTACACAAATTCAGCGGGTAAAGAACTAAAATGTTACACATCAGTAAATAACCTTTTATAAAATATTCACCACTTTTCATGAATAATCACATACTCACAAACTTTGTGGGTATATGAAAAATGATTATCGGTCAATTATTCATTTCTAATAATATTGTACATTGTATATAACAAATTAAAGCTGTATACTCAAACAGTCGAATAATCTATTATAGAAAATATCTATGCATAATAACGTACATCCAAATACTGTGACAACGTGTTCTGGACCAATGGCACTGTCTCTCATGAAGTAGTTGACTGCCATACAGGAGTAAGCTCTTCCCCCGACCATATCAGACCCCAACACATTTGTAAATCGGAGCCTACCTGAAAAACAAAGTGTGGTTGCATATAGAATTATTGTTCTGCAAGTGCTAGCTGCAACAAGACTGGTCTGTCACAAGTATTGGACCAGGTCAAATAACTCAAGGCAAGTAGTCTGATTCCTATGTTCAATTGTATGTTGCCTCTCAATATTTCTACAATAAACTTTCAAAACTAAAAAAACACTTGCATAAATGTATATGACTTTTAAGTTAGTTTTAACCATGACATTTCTTTCTTATAAGTTAAAATTTCATTCACTTCATTACATCCCACATCACTCCATTACACCTGACATCATCCCTCATCTACACCCACCATCACAATCTTCTACACCCCACATCACTCAACTACACTACACTACACATCACTCTTACACTACACTACACATCACTCTACTACACTACACCCATCACTCTACTACACTACACATCACTTTACTGTTCTCCCATCACCCCACATTACTAGACTTTAATATGCTCCACTTTACTAAATACCAGTCAAAACACTCCATTAGACTCTATATCACTTTGTTTTACTTCATTTACCCCTCCCCCCACCTTACATTATGTTACTCCACTAGAATCTACTCACTTTGGTCACCCATAAACATTCATTTGTAATCTATTTTTATTCTGTGAACAAATTCAGCAGACTTACCTTCAATATCCATGCTAACTCTTTTATCAAAGTTCACATCTTGCCGTCTACCATCTGGTTCTTTTATCACCCAGTATACATCTGCAGGTGGATAACTCTGAGGCGGGTAACATGGTAAAGTTAGATCCTCCCCAGCAAAAACTATATGTGTCTGGAAAAATAAATTAAAATGAGTTACATACTTACTTTAAAATAATAACTTAATCATTGGGAAAATTTTGTATTGTTTTAACCAAAATATGACAACAGCTGTGTCCCTATGTCACACTTTACAAGTATGTTTACATAATTGGCATAGAATGGTATAAAGTACATGTAAGATCTGAAAGTGTAAATATGTTGCCTTCTGTGTCTCTAGGTGTTTCCAATAAAATATTTAAAAATATTTTAAGAAAAAATATAAATCATACAGATGACGGCACAAAAATCAACTGGAAGCCATATCTAACAATTCCTTGTGCAATAAATGCGTCACAGCAACTGCCATGGACCTTTTATTTCTCTGAAAGCTATGCTCCTGAATGGTGTTTGACAACTTTGAATGAAAGAACAACTGTTGTATTTTTTCAGTGAAATAAATTTGAGGTTTGTACATAATTCTTTAAGCTTCATACCTGACTTGGTTCATCTGCAAATTTTTTAAGTTTAGCTTCTCTCAGGTTGATCTTCACTGAAGCAGATATTCCATACCCATTGTCAGCAAAACACTGGAAAATACCTTCATCTTTATCTTCTGGCTTGTTAAACACGATTGTACCTTGATTTGGTAGTTGGACAACACGGTCACCTTGACCACTGGGATTATATACCACCCCGTTACGTCTCCATATATACCTCCAAGTGTCAATATAATACACATTTATTTGATGGTCATTTTTGACAAACTTTCTGGTTGTATTGAAATACTTAGCAACTTATAATCCCCTATAAAATATTATTACAAGTACATTTATCATAGTATACTGTTTTATCAATAAAATTTCAGACACAAAACAGCAATGTTTTGTTCATAAATCATTGAATGTAAAAAAGAATGCAGAAATAAACAAATTAGCCTGTTTGTAGAAATAATTTTGGACTTACTCTGGTTTTGGTATACCATTAGCTATACACAATATCTCAACTGATTCTCCAGGTTTATAATATATTTCACGGTCTGTCGGCTGCATGTATATTTTTGGTGGACGATTAACTGAAACAATAGTAGTTTACACATGAATACTATACAAAATAGACAATATATATTTACTATGCTAAATAATACTTTGTTAATTATTATATTTCATAGGCATTTATGACAGAAAAATGATGTACAGAGCAAAAAGATTAATAATTCTTGAAATATCTCAAAATTATCAATATTAAATTATTTGTTATTCATTTATATGTAATTATGTACAGTATAATATTGTCAATATCCTTCGGACAGAATCAATGACAGCTTAAATTTCACTTTTTACTTTAAATTTGAAAAACTGGAAACAAATCAAAAAGATAAAACTACCTGCAAATACTGTTGACAGGAACAGCAGATATATGGCGGTCCTTTGTAACATCTTTGCTATATATTCAAAAGAACGTAAAAGAGGTTATGATAATGTAAGAAGTTTCAAAGAACACATCTTTCGTTGGATAGCAAGTGGAATATTGTTTTTATGAAAATGACACACATGGCAGAAATACCTTGCATATAAAATAGAGTTTATATAGAGAGCTGTGTAGGAGCACATTTGTCTCGGAGCACATTTGTCTTACGTAAGACCGATGCAGTCGCATTTGTCCCACATAAGACATATGGGACCTCAAGTATCTACCCCAAAAAACTCATTTGTGTGACAAATGTGCTCCGATCAAGTTTTTTAAGGGACAAGAAAGCACATTTGTCTCATGTGTTTTTAAGGGACAAGAAAGCACATTTGTCTCATGCCATTTTTATGAATTATTTGTCACATATTTCCCCACGGCAGAAATTCTTTTTTAGAATCGAGGTTCGCCGTATTACCTCATGTCAAGTGTAATCATCAATAGATTTGCTTATACTTTCTTTATGAAAACCTTAAGTAAATATTAATTATAATATCTCTAATTCAAGAAATTGATTGGCTTAACCTAAAGGCGTACACTGAAACATACTAAATCCCGTTCACGATGGTACAATGGTGACAGCGTGACGGCACGATGGTACGTTGATGAAAACGCGATGGTGCGATGGTGAAAACACAACGGTACGATGGTGAAAAAGCGATTGTACGATTGTGAAACAACGAAGGCTCGATGATGAAAACGTGATGGTACTATGGTGAAAGACGATGTTACGTTGGTGCAAATACGATGATACGATATGATGAAACTGCGATTGCATGATGATGAAAACGCAATACTTTTTTACTCTATCGTGACATCGCATCATCGTGATTTCACCATCGTGCCATCGTGTTTTAATCATCGTACCATCGTACCATCTCAATTTCACCTTTGTACCGCTGTGCATAGCTGTTCAGTGAGACAAAAATGTTACTTATGTCCAAACAGAACACCGTAATCGGTTGATATTGAATGATAAATATCGTAACTCGTTTCGCATCTCGCCGAAATCTCGCGTTTCGCTTCGCATCTCGTTCGTCGACGTGAGAAGAAATTGATTCCATGTCATATACCGCTAAGTAGTATTTCCTTTATAGTCTACATAGAATCACTTAAAGGCCCATTATGCCTGAGAAAGGCTTTTATTTGTTTTCCACAAATTTAAAGCTTTTTATTTTTGGTATACTTTTATAGCTCCAAAATGTTATTCATTGGCTAATTACCTGAATCATTTTTTCATCTGCTGCTTTTTTTCAGTTTGTACAGTTGAAGTGATTAAGAATTTTGTATTGAAGTCAATTACTATGTTTACAATTTGCTACTTTTATATCACATCATTTCACATTTATCGCGAATTTCTTTGGGTTACAAGCATCTAACTACCTCAGAAATCATTATTTGAATACTAATAAATTCATACTTGCCCTATCTTAAGAAGTAAAAAATTATTCATTTCTGAGTTTCTCGTGATACGGGATCCTTCGACATTGCGAGATCTCGTGTTACAATATCGTGCCTAGCTTCGTGTCTCATTGAAAATTCGCGTCTCGCCCGATTCTGAGTGGCTCGATATTCCTTAATTATGGCATCACCCGGATTATTTTAGAAACTCATGTATGTTGTAAGTGCTTTTTCAATGGCGGATCTGAAAGCCGCAATTCTTGGAAAATGACTATTTTTTCTACATATATTTCTGATGAAAACAAAATACGTGTGTAATGGTCTTCTTATTTTCTTCCATAGATCATTTAAGGGCCTCCGTGGCCGAGTGATTCCAAAAAAACCACAAGCCCCTAACCGCTGTAGGTTCGACACATACACGGGGCGTCGAACTATTCATGCGAGGATCCCGGTCAGGTTCCAAATGCGGAATACATATCCGCGTGCGCATGTAATAGCTATCGCGTGCGCACGTAATAGTATCGCGTAGCCACGTAATAGCTTTCGTGTGCGCACGTAATTAATAAGAAAATTCTATGTCCCCTTTATACCACCTTGTTTTGCTAAGAATATTTCTAGTGCCATAAATCATTTTTATAAAACTTTAAGCATTTAATATAAACGTATCACAATTAATAACGATAAGAATAGACTTGCTGCATATATGTTTAGGTATTGGATGCTGCACTTGTAGAAATTTTCATTATGACATGCAGAACAGGGATATTCTTTAAGGAAGTTTTTGACTAACTTGAAGTGACCTAAAAACGGTATTATAAATACAGAAATCACAGAACAATGGCTGGTAGCCGGTATACAGATGGGCATAATTATTACCTTTTAAGAATTTTATGTGAGACAAATGTGCTTCGAGTGTCCTTTCTATTGTGTGTCGAACACATCTGTCTCATTTCCAATTTGTCGCAAATATGAATGTTTACGAACACATCGGTCACACTTCGTGAGACAAATGTGCTCCTACAGAGCTGTGCCCAAGTATGTCTGTAACAGCTATGGTTTCACAACTAATTAAGTGTCATCAATATGAAGTTTTCAGTAGTTTGCAGGTACTGAAATAATAAATTTTACAAGCATAAATGCCACTGTGTCTGTCTCCTAAACACCAGAAAAATGTGTTTAATTTGAGTAATCAATATATTTCACAGGAGTGTACGGCAATTTAAGGCTTTTGTAAAATACCTGTGCAGGTAAGTAATTTCCAAACAATCATGTTCTATTTAACTGCAAAAGTAATACAACATACAAGAATAATTAAACCATTAATGAAGTCCCCTTCGTAAAATCGGATATTCAAAAGTGAATCAGGAAATGGCCGGTCTCACTAAAAAGCGTCCTGAAGAAATTTAGCGTCCCTATGCATTTTTTTTCAATTTAAACTATCAAAAGGGTTATATTTATCGTAAATGAGGTATATTATTATGCATTAGGTTTTTATGGTAGAAAAATATATCTCAATTAATTTTTTTTTATATTTATATCAATAAAACTTAATATACGTTGGAGTGCAGTTCAAATAATATAGCTGTATATACACGTGTTTCAAATACTCCTAGAAAAGTAACGATGGAATTTTAAGTTGTAATGTACATTGTATGTACAACAGGATATCTACATGTATAACAAATAACCATACATCAATTATTATACCGGAGAAAGAATTGTTTAATGCTTCGCTTATTTTTTGTTTATATTTTCAAAATGAATAATGTTGTGTTAAACTTTCATCGAATAATGATTTCAACATAGCTGAGTTAATGTGTACAAATGTATGGTATGACCACATGAAGACATTGTATTACTGTTTTATGTAAATTATATATGATTTATTTTACTTTTCATAATTCATTATGAAGATGACGGAGGTATGAATTAATACTTATACACAAATATTAGATTCTCCGTCTGTAATTCTGTTAATTCTTAAAGGTGCTTACCTCCAGATCAACTATTTCAAGAAAATCAAACATGAGACAATGTAATAACGCTCTGAGGAAAGTAAAATGTCAAATCATACATTTTCAAAATTTTCATGAAAATTAGCTTGAATCTGAATAACTTAATGAATGATCGGAACCTATCACTAGCTAACATTATACTAGTCCAACAGTTTTAGAAAAAGGCTATAGATCACTGAAGTAGGTAATCCATGGTTTTAATATATGTACATAATGTCATAAATAGTTTATGGCTGTTACTATACACAATAAGTTTAATATACTTTGATAAGTGCATCATTATCTATTATCTGGTTAAAATGGTTTGTATACCAAATATCATTCATGAGGATGTGAAGTTACAAAAACATTTAACCATTGACCATTAATGTGAAAAATTTAACTAAATCAGTAAACAGGAGGTGGATGTGCGACAGACCTGATATCGAATCCTACTGTATGGGACCACATGTCAATGCTGTATGTCAAATATTAAGAGGATGTGATAAATAGTTTTTGAGAAAACTGTTAGGAAAATTTTCTACCTACTCAGTCGGGAAACAGGAAGTGGATGAAATAAAATTCCACGATATGGGACCACATGCCAATGCTGTATGCCAAATATCAAGTATATGGTGATCATATACATGTACAGCATATTCACGTAAAAACAATAACAACAACAATTTTAAAGCACGATAAATATATTAATTTAGGCATGGTAAACAGACCCACATAAAGAAAATGACGTTAGGTGTTCAAAGGCTACGCACACTACTGCGCAAAACAAAAGAAGTAACAGCTTATTACGGTGTTCCGTTTTTTTATTTAGTATGTTTCCGCGATGTACGATGGTACGATGGTGAAAACGCGATGACACGATGGTACGATGGTGAAAACACGATGGTACGATGATGAACACGCAATGGTACGTGCGATGATGAAATCGCGATGGTGCAATATTACGATTGTGAAAACGCGATGTTACATCGCGTTTTCACCATCGTACCATCGCGTTTTCACCATCGTCCCATCGCGCCATCGTGTTTTTATCATCGTACCATCGCGTTTTCACCATCGTGCCATTGCGTTTTCACCATCGTACCATTGCGTTTTCATCATCGTACCATTGCATTTTCACCATCGTGGCTAAAAAACATTTCTGATTTATTTATGGATTCTGCTTTCGCTACTTTCAAAAAATACTCATTCAAAACAAACAAATGATAAACCCTGGTACGGGCCTTCATGTAGTAAAGCTCGTCGATTACTAGTGTATCATATTATACGAAAAAATTATAACCGTAGCAAATGTTACCTAAACAAGAATTTGTAACAGAGTTACCAACGTCCCCCGCCCCGGGAGTTTTATATGAAGCATAAAATTGTGCTATTTCAAAAGATTGAGGTATGGATCTCAGGACATTCAGTCCAAAATTATGATCAATGCTAGATCTGCAAATGTAACAATAAATTTGTTAAAAAAAAAAATGAAACACAGAATTTAAAAATCTATCATGTTAAGCTTTGACCTCTAAGTGTGAACTTGACCTTGGAGGTAGGGGAGCAGGTGTTGTGCATGACATAACGTCTTATTATTGTGACTATTTGTGCCAAGTTATTTCAAAATCCCTTGAACTATGAAGAAGTTCTAGATTCAACACAAAATATACCCTATAATAGACTATGTTAATTTTTGACCTCTAAGTGTGACCTTGACCTTGGAGGTAGGGATGCAGGTGTTGCGCATGACACATCCTCTTATTATAGTGACTATTTGTGCGAAGTATTTTCACAATCCTTTGATCTATGAAAAAATTATAGACCCGACACAAAATATACCCTGTAACAGACTATGTAAGTATTTGACCTCCAAGTGTGACCTTGACTTGGAGGTAGGTGACCGGTTTTTGCGCATGACACATCATCTGATTATTGTTAACAATTATGGCAAGTATTTACAAAAGTCCTTCATAGATAAGAAAATTATGGACTGGACACGACATATACCCTCAAATAGACAATGTTGACCTTGAATGAACAAGTACGACCTTGACCCTGAAGGTACGGGTCTGGTTGTTGCGCATGACACATCGTCTATTATAACAAACATTTGTGCCAAGTTATCTCAAATTCCTTTGATAAATGACAAAGTTATGGACCGGACACGAAATATACCCTGTAACAGACTATGTTAATATTTGACCTCCAAGTGTGACCTTGACGTTGAAGGTAGGCAACTGGTTTTTGCGCATGACACATCGTCTGATTATTATGAACAATTATGGCAAGTATTTACAAAAACCCTTCATAGATAAGAAAGTTATGGACCGGACACGAAATATACCCTGTAACAGACTATGTTAATATTTGACCTCCAAGTGTGACCTTGACCTTGAAGGTAGGTGACTGGTTTTTGCGCATGACACATCGTCTGATTATTGTGAACAATTATGGCAAGTATTTACAAAATCCCTTCATAGATAAGAAAGTTATGGACCGGACACGACATATACCCTCAAATAGGCAATTTTGACCTTGAATGAGCAAGTGTGACCTTGACCCTGGAGGTAGGGGTCTGGTTGTTGCGCATGACACATCGTCTTATTATAATAAACATTTGTGCCAAGTTATTTCAAATTCCTTTCATAAATGACAAAGTTATGGACCGGACACGAAAGTGTGACGGACGGACAGACGGACAGACGGACGGACAGACGGACAGACGGACGGAGCCCATTTCTATATCCCCCTTTTTTCTTCGAAAAGGCGGGGGACAATAAACATTAAACATTATAAGTGCACTATAAACTCATTCAAATCCAGACCAAAGTGCCGATATGATACCGAATGTTTAAACTGCCCAATCACTATCGTAGAAATAAATAAGGTTATAAATAAATGTAAGAACTCAAAGGCATCATCCCCCCAAGATGATATTATCAATGAATATATCAAATGTACAAAACACTTAATGCTTCCAATATATTGTTTATTTTTTAACACGATCTTTAACTCGGGAATTATACCCGATACCTGGCTTATTGGGACCATTAAACCTACCTATAAAAAGAAAGGATCACCTTTAAACCCAGAAAATTTTAGGCCCATAACTATTTTAAGCTGTTTAGGTAAAATCGTCACTGCTATACTTAATGAGGGAATGTCTACCTTTTTAGAGAGAAATGATATATTAAAAGAGAACCAAGCTGGTTTCAGGTCAAATTACTCAACAACAGATCAATTTGTTGCCCTTAAAATTTTAATAGATGTTTTAAATTCTCAGAAAAAGAAATTGTTTGCGCATTCATGAATTTTTCTTTAGCCTTTGATAAAATATGGAGGACTGACCTTTGGGGCAAATTAATTAAGAATGGGATCGATGGAAAATTTCATAACATTATTTTAAACATGTATTCAGGTATTAAATCATGTATTTCTGTAAACGATATTACATCTCAATTTTTTTTAAGTAACTGTGGGGTACGCCAAGGGGGAAATTTGTCACCAGCGTTATTCTCTATTTATCTTAACGACCTAGAATTTAACCAATGCTGGCATTATAATTAAACAACATAATATTCAAGCAGACCTTTATCTTAAACTATTTATGTTACTATATGCTGGTGATACTATAATTGTAAATGATAGTCCTGAATCATTACAAAAATTATCGAACGACTTTTACGAATATTGCTCTAAATGGAAACTTACAATAAATAAAAGTAAAACTAAACTAATTATATTTGGATCGAATAAACCGGGTAATTTCCGTTTCCTTCTTAACAACGAACCACTTGAAATAATAACTCAACTTAACTTTATTTAAGTAAATAAAGGCCTCCGGCCCAAAATACACATCAGTATGAAGAAATGTCCTATTTTTCAATTGACCAAGATGCAAGAAGTAGAAGAAATAATATCATTTACTATGGCGTCACAGAAAATTTGAATCAGACTAACAGAGATATTGCGTAGAGATTCATGGAGCATGACCTAGATATGGGCACTAGTGAAATGTACATTGAAAGAGCCCACAGGCTAGGAACATTACATAACTCATTGTGAAATTTAAATATTAAACAGATACAGAAATAGTTATGCAGAAAGCGTATAAACTTCATCGTTAACTTAATTCATCGTGAATAAAACAGGTGATTAAAAAATTTAAAGTAAAGCATTAACAAGCTTGCAAAGTGACTCGGAAAATGTAGGCTACTATGTTTAATTATTGTATGAAACGACGCAATTCTATTGTAATTTTAAAAAGGTACTGACTACAAAATTATTTAAACAAAACAATCTTTCTTATCTCATATTTCCTATTTATTTTTTTTATTGAAAATAAATAAAGCTGTATGGAAAAGAAATCTTCAAACAATAATAAAAACTGTAGGCAAAAGAAATCTTAGGGCAATTATACAGACATTGTTTAGATATTTGTTATAACGTGTGGCCTTAAGAAGTTATAATTAGTTAACTACATCAAATTAATATATAACTAGTATTCTGAAATAAATCACGAAGGTCATTATCATATCTACCTGATCCCGGATTTGTTTCCAAACCACAAATGTGACACATGACTATTTTGAGTAATTACGTTTCCTTTTTTTCTTTATATTGGCTGTTGTAAACATGTTTAACTGGGGATTTTGTCAACTTTTTTAATAAATTAAGAACTCAGTTATGGTAGATTTACACACAAAACCTAACAAGTACTGTATTACTATTTACCTAAATTTCATATTTTTTTTTACATTTTACCTTCTGTAGGCGTACGACTTAACTTGTTTAATACTTTTTTTAGCTGAACATGAACTAAGCATAACGTTTTAAATTATATCTATGTTAACAACACTCAGTCTTTGGTCTTAAGCATACATTTAACAATGGCTAAAGTATAATACCCTTGAACCATAAAACATATTTACATTGACAGGTTGAAAAAAGGGAAAATGCAAATGGAACAAAACTGGGCAATTAGCATGCATATTTCACATAAAAATGATAATTCATAGAACACATATAGCGAGTTGTTACAAGATTGATATAGACATAAAATTAAATTACATGTAGATGTTTAGCAAATTAACCAATAGGTACAGACATAAACGAATTCGAGTTAACATACAAACGAACTGACTTGTATAGTGAAAAGGTATAGTTAACAGTGCGTCACGTGACAAACACATAAACCAAACTAACTTTTTTTTATTTATTTTATTTATAAACAAAACTCATGGCCCTTAAGGGCATAAGAGTGAACAATCAACAAAACAAAAAATAATAATACAAACATGACATGAAGTAAATAAGTAAATAAGGAAGATGACTTATTGAAATTTCAGCATTATAGCTTTGACAAAAATGGCTAGATTAAATAAATTAACAGTAAAACTGACAAAAATGTTACAATGAAGCAGTCCTTACCTGAGAAAACGCCTTATTAACGGAAACAGTCACTATCGAGTGATGACATATATACGCAATCGTCCGATAGGCACCTGTTCGCCTTTAAATAGCATGCAGAAAACAGATCGTGACGGTAGACAGGATACAGGGATACTTAATGATCAACATTATTTTTTGTCCAATCACATTTAAGTATTTTTCAAATTTCTGCTAAGTCTAACTTTGGTTAATGTGTACTTACTAAATAAATTTACTTAATCTGTCGTCTAACCAGTCTAACAAATTTCAATCACAGACACTTGGGGTTTAGAGCTCAAAACGCCTTTAAAATCCAAATAAAATGCATATTGTCAATCCAGCACATGTCATTTAAAATAGATGTTGAAAAAATTTTTTATTTCAAAAAAGGCTAAAATTTAAGGTTTTTTTTTTGATATATATCATCAGACATGTGGGTGGGATTTACAAAAATTCCAAATTTAAATTTTAATTTTAAAAGGGGTTTTTAGCTTTCCCAAACCCCCCGTGTCTGGGGTTT
The DNA here is from genome assembly GCF_026571515.1 of Ruditapes philippinarum. Taxonomy (NCBI): domain Eukaryota; kingdom Metazoa; phylum Mollusca; class Bivalvia; order Venerida; family Veneridae; genus Ruditapes; species Ruditapes philippinarum. The sequence continues at coordinate 27,270 of NW_026863613.1, forward strand.
TAATTAAGCAAAATTAGGGGGGAGTTAGATGTGTGGTTTGCACTCTGAATTGTAAAATATCTAGGTAAGCAAAACAATGCCAACGTAAAAAAATCAAGCGAGGTCTGGTGTTTCTAAATGTGAGGATACAATCAATTAATTTATTACATAGATGATACATGTAAGGCACGCAGAGATTAATGATTACATAGTAACTTTTTAATATCCTTTTAACTCTAAGAAAAATGTCTGTTATAAATTGCTGACTGTTTTAAACAAAAAGTAACCAAAACATTATTTTCTTTCAGTCGATAGGAAAAAGGTCAACTGTTTTTCAAATGAGCAAATCAATAGGGATTTTAAACGTTAGTGAATAACTTTAAGCTAATAACGAATTTGTATCAATTAATAATCTCTAATGTATTTTTTATGGAACGCCTGGACTGTCTTATTTTAAGAATGAATGATATACCTGGTTAAATGTCTTTCTGTTGAGTCCGAGATGCAAAATGCTGGGTGAAAATCCTAATGTGCTCAGTTATTGAAGTGCTATGTTGTGTGCTGACTGTATTTTATTCAGTCAAGTCAATGTATTGTCAGGTGCATAAGTCGTTATGTTCAGTTCTTAAAACAAACAGGCATGTGGTAACACAATTATGTTGAGTTATAAAGATATGTTGTAGGGTGTTACAGTTATTATGTTCGGTTATAATAATATGCTACTTGGTGCTCTTCTCATCATGTTCAACCATGAAAGTAAACAGTTGAGTGGTACTATCATTTTTTTAGCTGAGGCATTGTATTATTGGGTGATACTTTCATTATTTTCAGTTGAAATGACATGCTCTTGGGTGTTTAATTCATTCTGTTCAGTCGTGCGATAGAACTGTTAAATTAAATGGTAATATCATTATCTTGGTTATATCTTCTTCAGTTAAGTCAATGTGTTGTTCGGTGAAAAGGTCGTTATATTCAGTTATTAAAAATGACTGTTTCTTGTTACTATCATTATGTTCAGTTCAGATGATATACTGTTCGGTGCAGGGGTCATGATGTTCAATAGTGAACACAAACTGTTGTGTGATACCACAATTATGTTGGGTTCATTCGGATATTTTCGGGCAACAAGATGGGAGCGACTAATTTCCATAGGTCACGTCGAGGCTAATGACAACTAAATTGTCAAAACAATTTTCTTCCCTGTAAATATCATCGGGGGCTTAAGAACGTTATTTTCATAATTTGGACCTTTAAATACCCAATGAGTATTTCTTTAGTTTATTCATGACTATACTATAATGTTACAGTCATAATGGGTACAGTATATTAAACTTAAAATATGGGTAAGGGTATCCTGTTAAAGTCACACATGGCCACCGTAAATAAAACTTAAAATTTATCTGTTTGGTAACCTATAAGAGTCACAAATGGACACAGCAATATAAAACATCATATTCAAGTAAGGGAACCCTATTTGAGTCACACATGGTCACAGTATATGGGGCATATAAGTAAGGGTAGCCTATTAAAGTCACATATGGCCACAGCATATGCAACTTAAAATATATGTGTTGGTAACCCATTTGAGTCACACATAACCACAATAAATCGAACATAATATTTAAATAAGGGAAACCTATTTGAGTCACACATGGCCACAGTATATGGAACATTAAATATAAGTAAGGGTAGCGCAATAAAGTCACACATACCCACATTATGAAGAACATTCTATATAAGTAAGGAAAACCTAATTGAAGTCACACTAGGCCAAAATATATGGAAAATTATGTTTAAGTAAGGGAAATCTATTTGAGTCACACATGACTAAAGGTATATGGAAACATTTTTATATAAGTAAGGGTAGCCTAATAAAATTAGACTCAAATACATTTCCCTGACTTGAACATTATGTCTAATATATTGTGGCCATGTGTGACTCATTAGGTTTCACTTACTTATATAGAAATTTCTTTATACTTTGGCCATGTTTGACTTTATTAGGCTACCCTTACTTATATATAATGTTCCATTTTACTGTGTCATGTGTGTCTCAAATGGGGTTTCCATACTTATATTTAACGTTCCATATACTGTGGCCATGTGTGACTCAAATAGATTTGCCTTACTTGTATATTATGTTTCATATTTTAAATTTCGTTCAAGATGTGTCCACTTGTGAGTCTAAAAAGTTACCAACATATATATTTTAAGTTTTATTTACGGTGGTCATGTGTGACTTGAACAGGCTACCCTTACCCATATTTTAAGTTTTATATACTGTGCCCATTATGACTGTAACAGTATAGTATAGTCATAAAATTAACTTGATAAAATACCCATTGGGTATTAAATTGCCATACAATCTGTCCAATTTATGGAAATAACGTTTTTTAAGCTCCCGATGGTATTTACGGGAAGAAAATTGTTTTGGCAATTTAGTGGTCATTAGCCTCGACGTGACCTATGGAAATTAGTTGCTCCCGCCCGCCATCTTGTTTGACGCGAAGATATCCGAATGAACCCAACATAATTGTATGACCACTCAGCGCATTGTCAAATGACTTGTGCACCGAACAGTATATCATCTGAACTGAACATAATGTCGGTATCACACAACAGTTTGTGTTCACTACTGAACATAATGACCTCTGCACCGAACAATATATCATCTAAACTGAACATAATGACGGTATCACACAACAGTTATTGTTTACTACTGAACATAATGACCTCTGCACCGAACAGTAAATCATCTGAACTGAACATAATGACGGTATCACACAACAGTTTGTGTTCACTACTGAACATAATGACCTCTGCACCGAACAGTACATCATCTGAACTGAACATAATGACTTCTGCACCGAACAGTTTATCATCTGAACTGAACATAATGACCTCTGCACCGAACAGTATATCATCTGAACTGAACAAAATGACGGTATCCCACAACTTTTTGTGTTCACTACTGAACATAATGACCTCTGCACCGAACAGTACATCATCTGAACTAAACATAATGATAGTACTATTCAACAGTTCTATTTACGACTGAACAGTCTGAATAAAGCACCCAACTGCATGTCATTGCAACTGAAAATAATAAAAGTATCACCCAATAATACACTGCCTCAGCTAAACGAAATGATAGTACCACTCAACAGTTTATTTTCATGGTTGAACATGACGAGAAGAGCTATTTTAACCGAACATAACAACTGTCACACCCTACAACATATCTTTTTAATTCAACATAATTGTATTACCACATGCCTGTTTGTTTTAAGAACTGAACATAACGACTAATGCACCCGACAATAAATTGACTTGACTGAATAAAATGTAATCAGCACACAACATTACACTTCAATAACTGAGCGGATTTGGATTTCCACCCAGTATATTGGGATTTTGACCCAGCATATTGTATCTCGGACTCAACAGACATTTAACCATGTATATCAGTCATTCTACACATAAGACAGTCCAGGCGTTCCATAATTTTTCTCAGATTTTTTTTCAGATATTTTATAGAAACATGATAGAGGTACTGTAGATAAAGGTATAAATTCTGTGACATTTCAGTAAAACATGTGCCTAATTATATGTTGAAAGGGCCATTTATTTAGCTTATCAAATGTTAAAAACTTGACAAGGTGTAGACATCTTGTAGAGCGAAAGGGCGGAGCTATCGGTGATTTAGAGAAATGTCTTGTTTTTGGTTGCAAAAAATAATGTTGATCATTAAATAGGTTAATGTTTAATAATACACATTAACAAAAATAATTGGTCGCCTGCCGGCGGCAGGCTTGACCAATTATTTTTGTTAATATGTATTATTAAACACTAACCTATACTAAATGATTTATATAACTATGAAGTACATGGTTTTATAAACTTTGCTGTAAGTAGATGTAACCAAATGTATGGAACAGAATTAATGCATTTACTAGTATTCTATTTTGCTTGATGACATTGGACTTACATTATGCTTGATTCCATCTTGCTTTGTGACATTGGAACTTGAATTATGCTCGATTCCATCTTGCTTTATAATATTTAAACTTGCATTATGCTTGATTCCATCTTGCTTTATGATATCTTAGCTTTGCATGAAGCTGCATTCTATTTTTCATTATTTCATTCAAACTTTCGTAGTGATTAATTCTATCATTGAGTGATAACTATTACACTTGCACAAGCCATTCATCGTACTGTTTTGGAACATTAAAATGTTGACGTCATATACCTTTATGTATAAGCTACCTTTCTTCATGCTCTTTACAAACTATATACGGTTTAGTTCTTTTTTGTATTACTTTTTGTAGAAGTGATTTAAAATCGACCTATTCTTCTTCCCTACTTCCTTTTGTACACCTTAAATTACACGATGGATTTTGTTAAAGTGTGACTTATATGATTTATCGCTGCATGGCGTGATTACTGTTAGCTTTCGCTTATTTCCATTATTCAGTGTGTATGCTAAATAAAGTTCGGTGTCTGATTTATCTGACCGTGACCTCAAACATCCTTATACTGTCCATGGACAATGTCCCTACCCAATAAAATAAACCAGGACTAAGTCCCTCTCAAGGTATGGTATAAACAATGTTAACAGGTCGTTGTACGTACAAAATGACCAATTCTATCATAGAATTGTCCCAACAAAGGGCTATAACTTAGTCAAAATTAATGTCTGATTTATGGGCCTTATGATCCTGAAGACATGTATCAAGTTCAAAGTGAACACTTCAGTATTTTCAAAGATTAATGTTGCACGTAAATCTTTAAACAGAAATTTTCTAAGTTTAAAAAATCATGGTGTAATCTGATTTAATTATCTCGTCTGTACGACTTAGTTATCTCTTTCCCATGACTTAAACGACTTAGTAACTCGTGGTCGTGACATAGTATCTCGTGGCTACGATATAGTATCTCGTTGCCACGACTTAACTATCTCGTGGCCACGACTTAGTAACTCGTGGCCACGACTTAGTACAGTACAAACTTGATTTTTTTCTGTAAAATTAAATAAATATAATTTGGCGTCACACAAATATTGTGCTTTAAATCCTTTACACTGTAAGTGGGCAGTATGAATATACATGTATAGTGTTATTACAAAAAATATATGGAAGTTTCTTTTAAAGACATGTGGGCACCACTTTACTTGACCCGTAATAAGGAAAGCAGGTTCCTATACATTATGTGTATGTGTTTTTATAGATTTCAATAAATTTCTGTGATAAAAATATATTACTGAAAGATGTGCATAGTATATATTTAAGCACAAATGTATGTGAATGTGGTGGTGTGTGCGGGATATCTGATCTATAATCAGACACACATATGCCCAACATTTGTAATTGACTATGCATATGTTACAAAAAGAAACAACTTCCTTCTTTCCTTATTATACATGTATATTTTAATATCTATTATGTAACATACCTATTCGCCACTATTAGTGACTCTGAGACATTTATAAGTTAAAAGGCCAATAAATTTTGCTTTTTAATGTCCAAGTCTTTAGATAAAGACATTCGCAGTACCTATAGGCAGGTGCTTAACAACTGGATGACGGCAAGAAGACTATTGCATGAAACTGACACGTATATATTCCATCCCAGCTCATGAACGTATATTTGGGGTAGGTGCAGCCCTTAAGTCAGGGCCTGAAGCCGCCACTGTACGTATATCTGCCCCATTGAATAACTGTTTACGAGCATATTTTTTCTTTTAGACTGTATACATACATGTATATAAAATTATATTGCATAGTCCTTTACTACTTGTATTGATATTCTTTCCACTGCAATTTATGTATACGCATTTATATATACATGTACGCAGTATCTATACGGACAATTCCGATGATAGGCGATTCCGATGATAGGCGAATCGTGGAAAAATCCGTTGATATCGATAACAGAGTTCTCGCCCCTTAACAGTTCACAAATCGCTAGACATAGTTTAAATTGTTTATCATAATGTAAGATGATCAAACATAATCCACAAAGCCTCAGACACCGAGCTTTATTAAGCATAAACACTGAATAATGGATATAAGCGAAAGCTAATAGTAATCACGCCATGCGAGCTATAAATCAAATAAGTCACATTTTAACAAAATCCATCAGGGAACAAAAAATAGTCAATTTTAAATGACTTCTACATAAAAGTAATACAAAAAAACTAAACCGTAAATGGTTTGTATAGAGCATGAAGAAAGGTAGCTTATACATAAAGGTATATGACGTTAACATTTTAGTATTCCAAATGGCTTGTTCCAGTTTAATAGTTATCACTCAATGAAAGAATTGGTCACTACGAAATGTTTGAATGAAATAATGAAAAATGGAATCCAGCATAATGCAAAGTTTAAATATCATAAAGCAAGATGGAATCAAGCATAATGCAAGTTCTAATGTCATGTAGCAAGATGGAATTAAGCATAATGCAAGTTCCAATGTCATCAAGCAAGATGGAATTAAGCATAATGCAAGTTCCAATGTCATCAAGCAAGATAGAATAAATGCATTAATTCTGTTCCATAGAGAATTGCAATACATTCTTATTTGGTTTAAACTTACTTTATTTAACAATGCTAACAATTTACATACTAGGTAATGAAACAACATTACCATAAGCTTAAGATTTCTACTGGAAGCTATCATCTTACAATATCAGCATCTATCAGTTGTGGTTATTTATTAATTTATTATTAGTAATAAGATACATGTAATTGCACATTTTAAATGTGACCTCAATGGGACACGGAAACTTATCAATCGCTGATTTGCTGATCCGTAAGACCCCTACCAACTTGACCGACAGGCGACGTAATGTCAATTAAGGCATAAAGGCCTAGACCTCTGTCGTACGTTGAACTAGATCTAGAAAGTCTTGTATCACTGTATTCGTATTAGATCTCTACAGCTATTTTCTGAAGAAGAAAAAACGAATTAAAAAAAAATAAAGTCTCTACGTATGCATTGTATATGTTTTGCGTTAGATTACGGTAAAAAGGGTAGATGTAGCTGAAATTAAGGTATCTCTTATGATAGAGAATTTGTTAAATGGCGTCACACGGATGAAGGTCTGCGTGACTGCATGAGCCTACTTCATACTTTTGTAACGATCAAATTCAGCAGGTATGATAAGACTTGCAAATACATGTTGTCTTACCAGTGTCATATTTGCGTGCTGTTCAAGTTTTCTCTTGCAGCCCAACACATACATTACCTTTTCTTTTTCTAGTAGAATAAGAAATTAAATGTGTATTGTCCATATTGTCCTGTGATGATAATTTGGTCTTAACGGTACTTGGGAAAGTCCAATTAAGGGTAAGTCTGCATATTATCTGAGAGTGACAGTGTCAACAACTGTATATGGTTTAATATTCTAAAAAATGTGTACCATCGTATAGAAGCTAAGTAACTGTTGGTAAATAAACATCACAGTAACTTTTAATTATTTGCACTTTTATGTTTAACCCTTCGCTCTGCCATGTTACTATGTTGTTGTTGTTGTTGTTTTCCTCCCTTTTTCACTTTATCTGTCTTTTGTATGATCACTTGAATATACATGTATGTGGTTCTTAAAAATTTCTTCTTCTATTTTATGTTTCTTTTTATGTCATTGTTGTTCCACTCTTTATAAAGAAACTAACTACATTTCAAATGCTTTTCTTATTTTGATTAACATTTAAAAAATCAAACAATTTTAAACACACTACGATTACGAAATATATATAATTTGAATATATGGATCAAGATATAACACACTTCATTTCATTATATTTCTTACATTTCTGTTAATGCTTTTTCCTGATGTTAACACAACTGCATATCAACCTGTGTACAAAAATATTCTATCTCGTGCATTTTGAAACAAAACTGGTCAAATAAGAAAAAGATACATAAAACACTGAAATATAATGGTACCTTACTATGATACGAGCACTGACACGGACGCTCTGCCTACTGCACTATCAAGGCACAAAAAAAATATGACGTTTTACTTTGTGTTTCATTTATTAGGCTTCAGTCTGCTTTACCTTTTTTCGCATTGCTTTGTTATTAATTTTTATGTAAACATAGGCTCAAGTTATTCTCCTGGGACAGCACTTCGGCAAAAATGCCCCCAGGTTAATATTTGAAAACCACGTGTGAAGTAATAGAAAGAGCACCGAAACACGAGGCTATCTGATTTGTACGAGGGGGCGTAGCCCCCGCGTATTAATCAGATTGCCGAGTGTTTTGGTGTTCTTTCTCTTTTGTATCATAGTCAAACATAAAAGCCCGTTCCCTGTTGCCATAATACGAAACCCCGGCAAAAATGAACCAATGAACGAACATCTGAATATGACATTTCTGTCGATTTCCCTTTCTCTGCCGTCACAATATGTAAACCCCAGCAAAAATGAGCCAATCAATGGGCATGCTCTGGAGTGCGGGTAACTAATACCCGCACTCCAGTTAACGCACTGTGCATGTATATGTATACGATTTAACCCTGACACATTTTTAACAGAAAGGTCTCCAAACTATGATAGAAATATATCTTCAATATTTTTAATGCATATAAAACGTTTTTGATACGTTCATGTTTTGCAAAACTAAAGTATTTCTGTTATATACATAGAACGAAAAGTAGAAAACCCTTTAAACTAAAAATTTCCAAGAAATTATATATTATCCTTTTAAATTTTCATAGCGGACTTAAAAGACGTAAACGTATAACCCGCTTGGTTTGCGTTACTGTTGTTGTATATAAACCAATTCAAGACATATCTGTGAAAATTAGCCTCCTTATCATTATTATAAGGCATTGGCATATATTTTTAGTCTGCCCTGTAATAAAAGGACGGACAACTCTTTGTCCCTTTCTCGTAAGAGAAGGCGAATCTCGTGATACGTGAATGTGGTCGCACGGTCACTTTCCTAAAAACATGTCCTCGATGCATGTATGTGGTCGCATGGTCGAAAATCTCTGTTATTATGACACTCTTAACATCCAGATTTTAAAATCCTAATTAGGAGAAATAAAATATTTAAATACAGAATTTTTTTTTTTTAAAAAACTGCGCAAATCATACAAAGTGCTTCTGAATCCTTACGCCATTTACAATGTTATCAAGGGAGGTCAGTCTTACCAACTCTATTTGTAGCGCAAAAGTAACCTTCCTTTGGAACTCTTACGCCATTTACAATGTTATCAGGGGAGGTCACCCTAATCAACTCTTTTTTGAGCGGAACAGTTACCACCCATGAATCCGTACGCCATTTGCAATGTTTACAGGGGAGTTCATTCTTATCGACTCTATTTCAGCCCAACAGTCACCTCCCTTTGAACTATTATGCCATTTGCAATGTTTTAGGGGAGGTTATTCAAACCGACCCTTTTTTCAGTGCAACAGTAATCTCCCTTTTGAATCCTTACGCCATTGCAATATAATCAGTGGAGGTCAGTTTCTCGACTTGTAATAGGGTTTGTAAGCGAACAGCATGGATCCTGACCAGACTGCGCGGATGCTGGTCGCAAACGCATTATGTTGGTTTTGTCATGACGCGGCTCATAAATAAAACATGTCGGAGGCATGCCCTTAACACGAAAGTAAAGCAATTACATACATCTTGCTATTGAATACTTTAGACATAGTAATAAAAAACGTATTATTTACACTGTGCAAGTGCAAAATTAAGTAGTTATAAAATCGGGTTCAGATAAAGCGTGTTTTACTTTATGTTAGGACTTGGAATAATTCATATTTACAAAAGAAAGGCTGATTAAAGGATATTTAAATATATATTGTTTAAAACATTTTAAAAACTGATAAAAAGTAAGTGCATAACATTTTAGTTTTATTCTGTACATATCAACTTTTGTTTTAATTAACATATTTTCCCCAATTTTAAAGCACAACGCTATTATTATTCCATTGTTTTTGAAACGTTAAGCGACGCAAGAAATTTTAAGAAATGCAAAAAGTTACAAATATGCAAGCTCGCCTTTTAAGGGAAGATCACCTTTAACCCATTTTAGAAATTTCAATTCAAAACAAGGAAGGAATCTCTTAAGAATGCTACTTTATGTAAATGGGAGCTGATTATCATCTGATGAACTATTAAGGTGTGACAATGGTTAACAATACAATGTACTTCAGGTAGAAAAGATGCATGGGAATTGGAAAGAGTTCACATGGTTTCTTGTTGGTTATATGTGCTGACGACTTTGTGCGTGTGTGTGTCAATTGTAAACCAGCATATCCCCAGATTCATGCTTACGTTCATAAAAATTTTGAAAATGAATTAAGAATATAATTATAACAGATAAAGTAAATTTACACATTGCAAACATCACTTATAATTGACGTAAATTCCCAGAAAGACGCCCAAATATGCAAAGATAGTCCTTACTGTGTAAGTCATAGAAGTAGTAATGATAAATACTGCAAAATCAGTAATTTTTCAAAAATAACATGTAAATTTTTTCTTGAATCTTGTATCTTTTTCTATTCTGTGTACATTTTTCTCAAGTTTAATTAGGCTATACTGGAGGCATGGACATTTGATACTCATGTAAATTACATAATAACAATTATTTCAACTTGAAAAAAACACGCATTTTAAATGATAATCATACGAGAAACATTATAAGTAATAAAGTGACAGATTTAGGACACTATATGTGTTTTGAATAAAGTTGTTTGTTTTGCATTTTCTGGTATGAAGTTTTTTCATTTCATTTCAAGTGTGTTAACATATATTTAAATGAAAATATGTTATCTCTGAAGTAATTTTTTTTTCAATTATCCACACAATAAATACAAATGAGCCGCGCAATGACAAAACCAATATAATGCGTTTGCGACCTGCATGGATCCAGACCAGCCTGCGCATCGCTCAGTCTGATCAGGATTCAGGCTGTTCGCTATCAGTTTCTATACTTATTATAGGGTTTGTAAGCGAACAGCATGGATCCTGATCAAACTGCCCGGATGGTCTGGATCCATGCTTGTCGCAAACGTATTATGTTGGTTTTGTCATGACGCGGCTCAAATGCATTTTTGGCATTATTAATTATATTAGTCTGTTTTTGCTTTTGCAATTAAATAAAGAACATCTAAACAAATAGATATTATAATTAGCTACGATTTGATATAAATATCAATAAATTAAAGTTTCATTTTCTATTGTGAAGAAGCTATCCAACTCACGGAACATCGGGTGGTTCTAAACTCTAGTCCTGTTCCCGTTCGTTCGGAAGGGTTGCTGAAGTATGGTGGCTGATTTACGCCATGTCGTATTTTCGCTTCTTCGCCTCAAAATGCGAAAACACGAAGAGACGACAAAGTTGGACTTTTTTGGCTCTTCGTGTTTTCGCATTTTCGAGGCAACAAAGCGAAAATACGACAGAAGGAGGGCGAAAATACGACACATAAAATCTGTCGTATATTCGCATTCCATCTGTCGTATTTTCGCTTTTTCGCATTCAAGATACAAAAATTCGAAAACACAAAGAGGCGACAAAATTATAACTTTGTCGTCCCTTCGCATTTTCGCTTTTTCGCATAGTTACATTTTCGCATTGTTGCATTTGCGCTTAATCGCATTGTTACATTTTCGCATTGTTGCATTTTCGCTTTTTCGCATTGTTACATTTTCGCTTTGTTACATTTTCGCATCTCCGCGTTCCGGTTGTACATGCGCATGGAGACATCAATCTATTTTATTATTATTATCATTATTATTTATTATTATTATTATTATAAAGTTTTGTAAATATCTGATCACAATGATATATTATTTGCTATGTAAGATATGTTGTATTCACGTAGATGTATAATTTAAAAGTATTACCCCGCGCCTTACACATGTTAAATAATCATATAATATAACGATAAGGCTTTCAGACTGTTTTGAGTTAGACGGGTTTGGTTTTCGTTAAGAGTCTAACAGCATTTTTTAGTACAAGCAGGTAGTCAACTCTTTTTACATAATTCAAGTACGCTGAATCCATTTCTTGCTCTACTACAAATAAAAATGGCCGCCATTGAGCTTTACTAATTACTTCATAATTTCTTATTTCTGGTTCTTAGCGAAATGTATTTCCGTTAAACCACACGCAATAAAGTTTCAGAGTCTTCTATGAATGATTGGCTGATAATTAAACATGATTTACTTATTGACTACAATTGTGGCCATCTTTAATTTCAAGATGGATACCCTTTTCTAAACAAATATAAGTGAATTGCCTTTAAAGATGTATGTTGTAATTGAGGTCGTTACCATTTCTGTGTATTTGAGTTTATTCATACTCGCAACCGGTTGCCCATATGGGCGAGTCCTCCAGAAGAGTATTAGTCATTTTAGATTTTTGGAGTACAAATACAGAAAGATGCCCCAGTTCCAGAAGCTTTTCCGTTCTTTAATGTGCCCAGTGTTAAAGCACTCATACACGCGACCTCGATTTAAAATCTCATCCGAAAGACTGATTAGTAATTTTAGTTTGCCAGCCCGGGAATCAAACCCACAATGTCGAGATTACAAGTCTCGTGCTCTAACCGATTAAGCTATACGGGTTGTTACCACACTTAAGTGAAATTTTATATATGTATATAAATATGCTTATAAAACAATTTTCAAACATCGAATTATATGTAAAATATATACTGCAATATTTTTACACATAATATGTAATCATTAAAATATACGCATTCATTTCTTATTGAAAAGTTTGACTTAGACTTTATAGAAAATAAATTTCTATTTGCCTCCCTTTTTTTAACATGTAATATTAAATTCGGTAATATCTTTACAAATAATGCTTTTTGGAACATACAATATTGATACATCTTAATTTGAGCATCATATTTATGATATAAAACCATAAAAATTTGTGTTACAGGATCTTTAAAAAAAAAATAGGTTCGTTATCAAAAATAAGATAATGATGATATAAGCATTATGTCATGTAGAATTGTACACAATGTGTAGGTATACTGAATTTCACCATGCCCTCAAACTATTTCATGTCATTCTTTATGGGCAATTAATTTATGTCAGGTATCTAAGATGCCAAATGTCTAACAAAATCTGAACAATCTAATTTACCATTAGATGTTCTCAGTCTTTGATGTTGATAGAATAGCATGTATGTAAACCTTTATGGACACTTAATCATTTTATAATTTTAATGTCAAAAGTCAAGTTTAGAATACAATTTTTTTAATTGCCTTTTATCTTCACAGGCCAGAGACTATGTCTGAAATCATCCACAAATGTGTTTATACATACTTTCTGTCAACCTGAGCCAACAGTAAAACATAATTTCGGTTTTTGGTTACCTTTTATATGTATTATTTTGTTAAAATGTCGTATTTATTTCAGTAAATAACTCTAAACATGACTAGATTTATGCACCTACATGGTTTAAAAATCAGATCATCTATCTTTATTGAAATACTAGTAAACTTAAATAAATGCAAATGTCATTTTAAGCTTTATTATGTTTCACTTTGGAAAAAAAATGACTCGTAAACAGCGGGTTTTTTTTATTGTTGAACCATAAATAGCCTACGTACTTGTAATGTCTTACGGTAAATGAATAATACAGAGTAAAATATTATAGGTGTACCGCGGGTATTCATGTCATTACCTTTTCATATTACACATTATCGCAAAAGTATTGTCGTTCCATGAACACCGTGTATATCCAGTAACGCAGGGATGTGCAAATAACGCAAGAATTGTGCAAAAGTAACGCAGAATTGTGTAATATCGTGGCTAAAACGAGCACCGAGATAAGTAAACGTACCAATATGTTTTATTGTACATCAAATTGGAAGAAATCAATTAGCATATGGTTGCTGAGACATTATACTGTAAACCTCATCAAAAATATATCCATGAACATGTTTATTTTTCAAAATCATTCGTGAAAATGACGACCTCAACAATTTGTTTAAACATATACGTATATTGCATCATTCGTTCCTTCATTCATTCATTCATTCATTCATTCATTCATTCATTCATTCATTCATTCATTCATTCATTCATTCATTCATTCATTCATTCATTCATTCATTCATTCATTCATTTATTCATTCATTCATTCATTCATTCATTCATTCATTCATTCAAATGAACATCAAGATATGTTTTGTATTTTTCTTTAAAACATTTAAGGTTATTAACATTACGATTTTTTAAAGGTATATTGTTCCAAATGTTCATGCCATAATAAGAAAATTGTGTCTTTAATATAATTTGTTTAAGGTCTTGTCCATTATAATACAATCTCTTTTTTGTGACCTAAATCTTAAATTATATATTTTGTTGTCGCATAAAGTCATCATTTATTTATTAATATAAAAGAAATTTAAATTAAAAAAAATTCCGACATTGTAAAAAGTCATCATTTATTTATTATCATAAAAGAAAGCAAGCCAAGTAAAAAGCCTTATTGCGTGTGTTTACGTTAAATATTAATCAGTACAAAGCAGCCATTTTTAAATCCAAAATGGCTGCAGCATTACAATTATCTTTTTTTCCTCATTTATTCTTCTCGTTCACACTTCAGCAAACTAAAACAGGGTCTTTAAAATAGAAAGACCCTGACTAAAATAAGCAAAACTTTCAATTAAATTTCAAAAAGATGTGTTTTATTTTGTCTATAGGAGCCTTAAAGTAAAAATTAAAAAACAATGGCGGTCATTTTGAATTGATTTTTAAAAGGTCAAGGACTAAAAATAAAGCCGTGGTAGAGCAAAAAATAAGTTCAGCGTACTCGAAATAGGTAAGTAAGCCTGTACTAAAAAATGCCGTTAGGATGAACATTTTCCCAACATCAATCCTCTCTAAATCAATTAATGCAACTATTATTATAATAAGTAATTTGTTCCAACCATCTTTAGATTATCAGTTTATTTTGCTGACGGGTGTGACATGACATTTATGCCCGCACACATCTTAAAATAGATATGTCTGTGATTGAGGTGTATTTTCACAGGAAAACATTTTATCTAGTACTAGAGTTTTGTAAGACAAACTTTATTTGATTACGTAGAGAGCATGTTGGATTAAGTTTGAAAAAAAAGTTTGATGGTTTAATTTAATAATAAAAAAGAAAGAAGAAAACCACATATGAAAACATTTGGTCGTCATAGTTCCCGATCATTCAGCCTTCTTCAGTGGCTTCTATTGCATTTAAAATATATAGTATAATATTTAAAATCATTGTATTCATTATAACATTATACCAATGCATGTGGTCAGGCGTTCCTCAAGTCTTTAAAACAAAGATCTCTTGATTGTCATTCTGTCTTCCCCATATTGCACGAATATCAATAAAAGGAGAACAATTAAAATTCATAAAAAATCAATAAATATATTGTATTTAGATCATATTGTATTATACTGTGCTTCTCTAAGTTCACGGTACTTAACTCAGGGAAACAATAAACTAATGGTACAAAAAATGTCATTAGCTGTAACGTTTAGGTATTTTCAGATTGATGTCTCCGTGCGCATGTGCAACCGGAACGCGAAAATGTAACAATGCGAAAAAGCGAAAATGTAACAATGCGAAAATGTAACAATGCGAAAAAGTGAAAATAGGACAAATGGAATGCGAATATACGACAGATTTTATGTGTCGTATTTTCGCCCTCCTCCTGTTGTATTTTTGCTTTGTTGCCTCGAAAATGCGAAAAAGCGAAAACACGAAGAGACGACACTTTGTCGACTCTTCGTGTTTTTGCTTTTTCGCATTTTTGAGGCAACAAAACGAAAATACGACATGGCGC
Source organism: Ruditapes philippinarum (assembly GCF_026571515.1). Classification (NCBI taxonomy): domain Eukaryota; kingdom Metazoa; phylum Mollusca; class Bivalvia; order Venerida; family Veneridae; genus Ruditapes; species Ruditapes philippinarum. The sequence goes on from NW_026863613.1 coordinate 43,066, forward strand.
AAATCAGCCACCATAGCTTTAGACAAAGTAATCAAAAACAAATCATTTACACTGTGCACGTGCAAAATTAAGTAGTTATAAAATCTGATTCAGATAACGTAAGGATTTGAAATAATTCATATTTAAAAGGAGGCTGATTAAAGGATACACATATATTGTTCAAAGCATTTAAAGTGCTAAAAAAGTAAGTGTATGACATATTCTAGTTTTATTCTGTACATATCATCTTTTGCTTTAATTTACACATGTCTTCCCAATTTTAAAGCACAATGCTATTATTATTCCTTTGTTTTGAAACGTTAAACAACGCAAAAAAATTTAAGAAATGCAAAAAGTTACAAATATGCAAGCTCGAATTGCTTACAAAAGACGCCTTTTAAGGGGAGATCATTTTTAACCCATTTTAGAAATTTCAATTTAAAATAAGGAAGGAATCTCTTAAGAATGCTACTTTATGTAAATGGGAACTGATTATCATCTTCTACTTCTACTTCTATGTTGAGCTCGTCTGTAAATCCGCTGTGCAGACATCAGCGACGAGTGGATGAACTATTAAGGTGTGACAATGGTTAACAATACTTCAGGTAGAAAAGATGCAAACTGGAAAGAGTTCACATGATTTCTTGTCGGTTATTTATGCTGACGGATTTGTGTGTGTGGGTGGCAATTGTAAACCAGCATATCCAAAGACTCATACTTATGTTCATGAAATTTTGAAAACGAATTTAGAATATAATTATAACATATAAAGTAAATTTACACAGTGCAAACATCACTTATAATGTACGTAAATTACCAGAAAGACGTCCAAATATGCAAAGATAGTCCTTACTGTGTAAGTCACACAGTAGAAATGTAATGATAAATACTGCAAAAATCAATAATTTGTAACATGTAAATTTTTTCTCGAATCTTGAATCTTTTTCTATTCTGTGTACGTTTTCTCAAGTTAATTTAGGCTATACTGTAGGCATTGACCTTTGATACTCATCTACATTACATAATAACAATTATTTTAACTTTAAAAATCCACGCATTTTTAAATTATTAATCATACGAGCAAGTGACAGATTTAGGACACTATATGTGTTTTGAATAAAGTTGTTTGTTTTGCATTTTCTGGTATGAAGTATTTTCATTCAAGTGTGTTAACATATATTTAAATGTAAATTAATTATCTTTGAACTAAATATTATACTCTATTATCCACACAATAAATACAAATGCATTTTTGGCTTTATTTATTATATAAGTGTGCCCTTTCTTTTGCTTTTAAATAGAGAAATATAAACAAATAGATTTTATAATTAGCACATATCTGTTGGCTTTGATTTGATATAAATATCAATAAATTAAGTTTCAATTTCTATTGTAAAGAAGCTATCCAACTCACATACGGAAGATGGGGTTGTTCCTGACTCTAGTCCTGGGAAGGGTGGCTGAAGCATTCCTCCACCAGTAAAGCCGGAAAGTCGCTATATGACATTTACTATGCCGGTGCGACAAAAATCTTTTGTAGTGCACATCTATTATTTCTTCAAAACAGTCTTTTATTATTGCTTCAATTTTAGGTTGATAATTTCTTTTATATTTTATTTAAATAACTTTCAAGTAGATTTCATTTATTCTATAATGAGAAATAAGATTCGTGCGTTTGAGCAGTACTGTTTTATGATTAAATTTTCATTTACTTTCAACATACAGTTTGCCTTTCCAATATTTTATTTATGGAACGGTTGGCGTTTTTGAATAAATACAAAATTCAAGAAGAAGACAATATGTAGCATTTTATGCGTTTAGCTAAATTTAATAAGAAAAATATTATCAAAATAAATTAAAGTGACGGGCCATATTAAAATTGATGTTGACATAATTTTATTTTTAATGTATTTGTTTGACGTTTTTTTTAAACTTTGCTTGCAGTCAGGTTCAATTGCAGTCAGGTTCAATAAAATAAAGGACCTCTTTCTAAGCCAGGAATATTTGGCAAGAATGATAAATGTTGGTATATGAACAAACACTTTACATCTATTCAGAATCGAATTAGTTGTTTTAAAGGTCATTCCGATAAATGAAAAGGTGCGAGTTCAGCATTTAATTATTCAAGCGCCTTGTCCGGCATATACCCGACTATCGTATTTAGTGTGGTGCTCAATCACTATTTTCAGTCTCACTAGAATAACGAATACGGGTTCACCTCTTCCTGCTATCATTTTTCAGATCATTGAGATGGCACGTCAACAATGGGGCAGAAGAATAGAGTTTTTCCTTACTTCTGTCGGGTACTCCGTTGGCGTTGGTGATTTGTGGAGATTTCCCTACCTTGTGATGAAAAATGGGGGAGGTAATTCGAACATCTTGATATATAAAAGTCTTAATCTTTAGAAAAAACGTTTAAGCATGACAAGGACTTGATGTAAAACGGTCTAATGAGCTACGCCTGTCTAATAAAACCTTTCGTATAAAAACTAGGCTGTATACGGTAACAAAAATGTAGGTTATATTGGTGCAACTAAGCTTTTTGTAAACGTGTATGTACGTATTAAGTTGTCAAAAAAGCTGCGTTACGTTAAATTAAGTTCATCAGAGATGGCTTTATGTCAATTTGAAAATCTACTGATAAGCATAATATCAAATCCCATTCCATTCCATACTGTAAAGAAAATGCCACCATTTATTGCCTTATTTCAGTTTTTTCCCCAGATCTCCTGAATTTGAATCGATAATTCATATGTGGTATATATGGAGGGGATATCCGGCAAAAGTATAGTGTCTCTTGATGACATGTGAAAAGCTGAAGGTCGCTTTGATCAAAATGATAAGAGACTGTGATACCATTAATGTACGAATTCATCAACATTATCAAATTTTAGTTATTTATAATAACAGGTGCTTTTCTGATACCAATTATCATATTCAACATATTTGGGGCAATGCCGATTGTGTATCTTGAAATGATTATGGGACAATACTCCCAATCTGGGGCAGTCCCTGTATGGAACGTGTGTCCGCTGCTGAAAGGTAAGTCCATTTAAATTGCCATGGAATCCCTTTTACACATAAATCACAGTAGTTTTTGTCAAAATAAGAAATATATTTGTTTTCTCAAAGACTCGCAATATCCATTGAATGAATTTTTAAAACGTTTTGAATCTTGAAAGAGTAAACATTGAATTGAACACTGAAACACTGCATCGATGCTTTGGTATCAATTGATATTCACTAAGTAATTGAAAGAGCATCGAAACACGAGGCTATCTGATTTGAACGAGGGGGCGTGGCCCCCGAGTATTAATCAGATTGCCAAGTGTTTTGATGTTCTTTCTCTTTTTTATCATAGTTAAACATAAAAACACGTTCCCTGTAGTCACAATATGAAACCCCGGAGAAAAGTAACCAATAAACGATCATCTGAATATGATATTTCTGTCGCTTTCACTTTCTCTGCCGTCACAATAAGTAAACCCCAGCAAAAATGAGCAGATCAATGGGCATGCTCTGGAGTGTGGGTAACTAATACCTGCACTCCAGTTAACGCACGGTGCATGTATATGTATACGATTTAACTCGGACACATTTTCAACAGAAAGGTTCCCAAACTATGATACAATCTTTAATCATTTAACGTTATAGAGATGATTTCATAATGGTCCTAGTACTACAAACAACACAAGCTTGGTTCATGTTTACTTTTAATTATTAGGAGTTGGCTATGGCACACTGGTCTCGACCTTCCTGTTTTCTGTCTATTACGCTGTGATAATCGGTTGGATGTTTTTCTACTTTATAAATTCCTTTTCCAAACAACTGCCTTGGACCACATGCGAGAACGAGTGGAATATACAGGAAACGGAAGTCTGCATTACTCGAGGGGAGACAAACGCTGCCAATGAAACAATAACCGGAATTGAAACAATACCGGTAATTAGAAATATAACGACCTTTATCTCGACATCAGCATCAACGGGAATGTCTTTTGCTTCAAATGTTTCACAATTAAGAAAATCAACATCAGCCGAACAATTTTGGAAGTAAGTTATTTCATGTATCTTCTAACACTTTTACTGTTTTTATTGTCTCCCTCTTATATCTCCGAGCATGAAGTAATTAAACCATTTGACGCACGCACACAGATGACTTTTTTAAGAAATATCTGTGTTCATTCATTTTATATACTGGACTTGCGAGAAAAAGTGTTTGCTAACGGGTGAAAAGAGATACTTATGGGCTTTTAGAAATCAAAGATCAAAGAAATAATCATATAACTCGGCGAGAACATTCTTTCATCTGTAGGATGTGAACCAAAACAAGTAAGTTGTACGAATGATCTTTGCAAATTACATTACTAGTACTGCTGTAACTAATTCCACAATTACAACATCTTTTAGCACTTTGGCAATAGTCATGGTAATTCGTCATATATGTCTATATAAGTTTTAAGACATCGACCTGAGGTCACTAGGTAGATGACAAAGACTTTATGTTAAGCCCCTCTGAAGATACACAACAAGATGCAATTGTAACATTTTAAAAATAACAATTCTCGACAGCTTGATGAAATATATATATATTATATATAATAATTTAGATAATGTTTATTTTGATAAAATGATGTCTAATTTCTATCCCAATGAACTTCAACTGAATAAAACGAATCCTGAAAATTTATTCATTTTCGGAATTCATATTAGAATCGATAACAATACTATTCCCACAAAAATCTATGATTAGAGAGATGACAGTCAACTATCCATATTTAGATTGAGGTGTACCCAATGCAACATCTTACGGGGTATATGTATCTCAGTTATATTCTCTAGGGAATCGATTTTAACGAACGTAATATTTTCATTACTAGGACACTTCTAAAAGAGAGCTACTGCAATCATTAATTACGAAAATATTTTACTAAATTTTATAATCGTAATTAAGATTTTATTTCAAAATTCAATAGCGATTGCGACTAGGGATTAGCAAGCCTGATTTTCATGGAGATGTGATTTACAAACATTGTAAGATTTTGGGTCATGATAAGTTTTCTGATGCCTTTTCTAAAATAATTAGATAATTAAAAGTTTTATTAAAAACGGTTATAACCCTTGTATTACAAGACATACTACACGCTTAGTGTTTAACCCTTTTACAGTTGAAAGCTACGCTTTCCTCTTTTGATTACATCTGACGAAGTGGGAGACTGATGGACATTTCTTAAAACCCTTTTGGACTGAATTGTCTTAATTTTCATCTTCTGTCTTGTTTCGTCAGGTCCTTGTAGGCGATACTCTTGCTGTTCTGTCTTCATTTAAGTCATTGTATATCTTTAATATGGTGATTTGGTTTCCTTTTTTATGAATCATCATGAGCATAGCCCGAACTGCACTTCAGTGTTTATATATTTTTCTAGTCCTTCGGGATCATTTATTCCAGTACTATTAGGTGTTGGAAATTGAGGACCGCACAAGCCGGTGTTAGTGGGCGTGAGGGATATTGCACTTTTACATTATCCCTCATGTACACACTCAATCAAACCGAATTAAAATTTTTTTATGTTATTTTGTTGTGATTAATGCAATGAAATCACATATTTTACTTAATTCATCGATTGTAACCATAAAAACTGTAAGAATTTCACTTGGCGGGGATTCATTTTATTTATACAGTCTTTGGTGACCATTAACCGGTTTAAACTCCCCAGCAGTGCTTATGCTGCTGACCAATTAAAGGCGGGCACTTCTGTGTTACTTAGATGTATATCTTATTTACTATTGACTGTTAGTGACATCTACGGTTATTACTCCCCTTTCCTCAGACTTGTACCCCCACCCCTCCCCTCTTTCTAACCCCCTTCCCCCTTATTCTTATAGGTCTTATCATTTATTTTAATTGATTAATTTTCATCTTTGATTACCTTGTAGGTTGATGACATCCTGTCCGTGTTTTGCCCATGTGCCCTGTCCTGTTGTTTTGTTAATGTTAATGCGTAATAATGAGTGTTTGAATTTTCAAAACAGATATAAAGCTTTGGATATATCCAACGGTTTAGATGAATTAGGCTCCATCAACTTGCCGCTTCTGGGATGTCTTGCTGTCATAGAAGTTTTGTGCTTCTTGTGTATATTTAAGGGAGTGCGGTTGACTGGAAAGGTAGGTATCTTCTACTAAAGTGACATTTTGTTGAGAATCTGGACAGAATTAGCAATATATTTTTTATAACGGTGATTGATAATAATGAAATATTAGGATAAAATATAAAAAATGCTTAAAGTATAAACAAATATTCCAGTCTTTCTATTATTGAGCGTTAACGATAAATTACGAGAAGCGTATTTCTAGAAACATCCGAGGTCATGTGACATACTGATTAGTTTGTGATGCAGAATATAAAATTGAAAGCCATTATTGCAAAATGTAAAGTTATTTTGACTCTTACCTGAACACTCACCATTTACACTTTGGCGGGTAAAATAACACTTACATTTAATAAATCTTTTAGAGATATTTAATGTTTTAGTTAAGAGTATAAAGTAACTTTCTTTGAGTGTCGTCAAGTTAAAAAAAATGCATTAAACTTAACACTTTCGGCAATTGTAAGCTAATAATGTATAAAACCTTTGCATGCCATTAAATGGAATTAATGAGTTTTTATTGAACATTTATTATGAAAGTGAGAGGATTAAATTGTTTTGATAGGTTGTATACTTCACTGTCCTCGGACCTTTTGTCTTACTTGCTGTATTTCTTGTAAGAGGGTCCATCCTGCCGGGAGCAGACATTGGAATTAAATATTATATAACTCCAGACCTCAGTAAACTGAAAGAAACTAAAGTGAGTATTTTATACTGTCAATAACTAGTAAATAATATTTACTGTAGTTTTGCTTCAGATCCATTATCAATTGTTTCATTACATATCACATCATATTCATCAGCTAAAAAGTCTGTATTTGTATAAAAAGATATGTTAAAATACATGAAAACATTTTATAGTTACATTCCTGACACATAAATAAGAATACCTATATCATATATTAGTCCGACCGTCTGGTTAGCTCAAAATAGGTCGAGCGTTGGACTGTGAATCGGGCGACTCGGGTACACTTGTGATTGGTCATGAAATCCTTTCAACGGCCATTTGCACTGTAACTCTGCTCTGGCATGTAACATTAGTTATCAGTTCCTTGCGAAAGTGAAGTTAAATTGCTTGATCTGAACTGTGCTCTGGTAAATTCAATGTGGCATACTGCCGTGATCCGGGGATAAACTACCACTACCCTATATTAGTTTAATTTATGTTATTAAATGTTCATTAAATTTCATACAACCGAATTCTATATTGATGTTTAGATATGGGCTGAAGCCTGCATGCAAGTTTTTATTTCGGTCGGACCTGGCTTTGGTGGAATGATCACTTTCGCCAGTTACAACAAGTTTACCAACAACTGTATGAGGTAATTTATTCTGAATAAAAATACATTTGCAATTTACATTTTTTTGCTCATAAGGGGCGATTCTAACTAAAATAGGATGTATTTACATTGATATTTTTGAAGCAACATTTGACGTATTTTTGTTGGGCCATGTTCTTTAACAGCCAAGTAACCCCGGGTGTTTGTCTTCTGACGTCATATCTGTGATATGCAGGCTTCATAACCTCTGATCCCCTTTCAAAATTCCATATATTTAGTTCCGCCCATTGTTTTCTCGTTTAGGGCACACGCTTTTTTTACTTGGGGACCATAATTATGCTGCTTTTCAAAAATGGCACTTACGTGTCACATTCAAGGTTCCATGATAACCGCCATATGGACACATCTGCGGATGTTTCAAAATTCAAAATTGTACCAGTTCATGTAAAATGTTGAATTTAAAATTTGCTCAAGCCGGTGCTAGGGGACGTGGACGATAGTTTGCTCTTGACAGTACCGTCCATGAAGAGGCCAATCAAACCGAGCCTGCAACATTTTCAATTTGTCTATATTCCCGTGTTGGGCTTTCTTTATGGATTCCTATTTTCTCTATTTTACTTTTTGAACTGTGATTATTGCTGATAATCAATAGCACATAAACGACAACTTTGTTCTTAAGTACTGTATTCGATATCTGTTGTACTTGACTTATCGAGAGGTAGTTTATTTATGATTAAAAATTCTATTTAAAACAGTATATAGAATAGTATGGATTTTAAGACTGATTCTGCAGCTCTTTTGGTACTTTAGCTCATTATACCGACAAGCTTGGACCGCAATTAACTATTTATATGGTTTAACTTAAGAACATTTTTTTTCAGGGATGCTATTATAGTTTGTTTAATGGATTTGTTGACTGGTTTTGCCGGAGGTTTTGTGATTTTCTCGGTGCTTGGACACGTTGCTCATGAAACAGGGATCAACATTGAAAATTTTAATCAATCAGGTAGCTTCTGTTAACCCATTTTGTTCATAGTATTTAAATGATGAACAATCAATAAAAATCAGTTACTTTTGCAAACATGGATTTATAGAAAATTTGTGTTGCCGTAGGTTTGTTGAAATGCATTCTGAAAAGAAATTACAAACTTTAAATAGAAATAGTAAAGAGTAGTGACAAAGTTACAATATCAAATCTACAACATAGTCCATATGGTTAGGCTGAAAGATTTTCATGTCGCAGATTTTTGTTATTTTATACAGGATATGGTTTAGGTTTTATCGCTTATCCTGAGGCGGCTAATTATTTACCTCCTCCTCAACTCTGGTGTGCCTTATTCTTCTTTATGTCTATCTGCTTAGGTATAGATTCACAGGTAGGAATGTTGCTTATGCTTTTGATTTCTGTTTTTCATAAATTTTGTGAGTTACACACTTCTTTCATATTACTGAGTGTACAAAGGTCCGCCATTAGAATTGTAGATTGCAAGGTACAGACCCATTATCAACAAAAGACCTAAATGTATTTTTTCAGCTTCCCATGATATCAGAGCAGTAACTAAACTTCATGTCAAAAATATATATAAAAATATAAGACTTTGAGAAGTCATTTGGTCATTTTTAACCATTTTGATCAGTTTTTCTTAAATTTATGTATGCACTAATATATAATTCATACGTTGGACAATACTTTACAAACACTTCTTTCTTTTATCTTAATTACTTTTGGCTTTAACTACATTTGTGATTCATATAAGTAAAGAATTAGATTTTGCCAGTGTTAACTTGCTCAAAAATAAACTGATGTCTTAAATTTCTTTTATAGTTTCCAAACTACGAAATTGTTGTAACAGCGATCCAAGACGAGTTTAACAAACATTTCAAGGGAAAAACAACTTTACTTACCCTGATTGTTATTGTGTTAGCGTTCCTGCTCGCTATTCCACAAGTCACGCGGGTAAATACCATTTGATAAATTAAAAATGGTCAAATGAACCATAAACAACTTGTGTTTTTTATCTTAAAAGTAACATAAAGGTCGACTTTTTTGTCTATGTATTGATAAAACCACAGCTAGGAGATTGACATTCTAATAATTGAAAAATATAAGCAAATATTTAAGAAATAACAGCAAATACACCCCTCTATACAACAAATAAACACTTATTATTGATAGAATGTTTAAAAATAGAATTGTCCCGCCTTTTCTATGCATTGCTAAGTCATCTGCTCATAAACAAATGCGTTCTTGTGGAACCATTGTAACACTTGAATAAAACTTAAATACATGTACTGGAAACCATTTATGTGGTTCTTGTTTGCATAGTTTGTGTGTGCTATTGGTTGGAAGTATCACTGTCTCCAACCGTTTTATCTTTAAAGGATCTCCATTGAGGTCAAATGGCTAAATAAAATTAAAGTTGAATTTCTTACATTGATCGCTTAAACGATAAGATTTGCAAAAAAATATAATGAAATTTACTCGTAATGAAATTGAAAATCGTATTCATGTGTGTTTTTTAGCCTGGTTTGAGTTAAAGACTTTTAACGGTTTTTAAATTAATTTCGGGTTATTTTCCATCAATGTTCTGATTGAAGTCTTCATGATCATTCGATTAAATGAAAAGGCTTCGGATGGCATGACCATTATTTTACAAATGAATGTCGAGCATTTTTTCCGAGTACAATTATAAAATATAAAACGATTTTTATTCTTCTAAAACGAGAATACATTATAATAATGTACACACAATGGTATGATACCAACGCCGTGACATTTAAATATTTTTTATTATAAAGGGTGGTTTTTATCTACTTACATTGGTAGACTGGTATGCAGCAACATTTTCAATGACAATATTTGCTCTGATGGAGTTATTGGTGATGACGTTCATCTACGGTACGTTGATTTTAATTATAACTACACGTTTGTAACGTCGATTTCCATTGGACATCCGCAGTATTATAATACTGCAAGTTTGTAACGTCCCTTTTCATTGGACAACCGCGAAGTTTGTATTATTCACATACATAGCTACTGCAAATTTATGAAATCACTTTAACCAATCACAAATTAAGCAATTTTGCATGTTGCACATCTTCACATCGTTGTCAAAGACTTTTCTGACAAATTACTTTATGGTTATTTGCTAGAGGCTTTGGTCATACAAGTTTACGACCATTTACAAACCGAGAGCAAATGAAGGTTTGATTACGCATGATCAAAACGTGTAATGTTTCTTTTCTTATGAAAATGTCTTCTATGTTACACTATATAGTAAAATATTTCACTTCTATCTCAGGATTTAATACGGATCACTAAACAATATGAATAATAAATAAACATTTATGCAATACAATATGCAAACATTTTCAAATGCCATTTTAATCAGTATTTGTGTAATCTATTTTTATCTTTTGTTGGGTTTTACGTCTCGCCAACTGTAATCAAGGCTATATGGTGACTTTTCAGTGTTTGCTTTCATTATCTTTGAAAACCTAACCTTAAGACTTTAATGTAGATTTGTTTACAGAAGAGTAATTTATTTTTCCCATTACAAATACAAGTTTTGCCTTTTATCATACCATGCAACTTTGTAGGTGTCAAAAGAGTTGATGCAAATATGCGGGAGATGACAGGAAAGGGGGTACCTATCCTCTTCAAAATTGCTTGGTGTGTTACAACTCCTATTCTTCTAGTGGTATGTTTTTTCTTGTTAATTGGGTAATATTATGTTGCTCAAGATTGAGGTATTGCATAAAGAGCACTTTCATTTTCTTCATTATTACCAGCATCGAAATTTGGCTGAATACTCTTGCATGTAGGTTTTGAATGTGTAGTCATTGATATACTTTTAGAACAATCACCTGTTATACAAGATAAGTAATGGAGTTCATATTATCTACATATGTTTAATACCTTAAAAACCATAAGCAATGCCGTGTATTACAAATTCAGACAAATCACAATTACAAAATGTTAGTATACATGACTCCAGTTTTATATATTTTTGCAAAAACATACGAGGGGAGGTCAATATGTAATGCAAAATATTTAACAAAAGACCTTTCAGTAACTGAAAGAAAAATGGTCGGCCCAACCCCTTTTCTACTCTTGTCAATTGCTTAGAGCATAGTCGACGAACAATTTTGGTGGACAAAATCTTATTGTTACACTTGCGTAAAATAGTGAAACCAGCTTTCATCATCTGTCAAAATATTAGAAAAAGCGGCGACTGTCATGGTTAACAGACATTTTCGTAATTTCTAACGCATTTAACTCGCCCCTCTTCTGTTCAAATGTTAGCAAATGGGTATTCATCTGGCAGTTACTCGCCGATCTTTCAGGCGATTCTTCAGAATAGTATGCATTGACCCTTTTGATATCCTTGCCTTATATGTGTTAGTGAAAGTCACTGACGAAGAACATACTAGTTCGAAATCGATTTGAATAAAAAATAATTGAATGTACGCGTGTGGTTGGTCTTTTTGAAATCATATTAGTGAAAGTCTGTCATCTTTGTCAATGATAAGTTTGATTTTGTGAATGTTATTGTCAGTAACTATGTAGCGTTTTCTTCCAGACTTACATGCATCTTTAATTGACTCATTCCCATTTTTGAACTTATGCATTCACCTTGAAACAGTTGCCTAAGATACTTAATTGTTGCCATAAATATTACAAATATCATTATAGACATTTAATTATAGCAGATTTTCGTAGTTTTGTTCGAAACACTTTTCACTGAGCGTTTACCAGCCATATTTTACATGAAGTTACTCGTTTAACGTATTTTCAAATGTGAATACAGTTCCTTGTCGGTTGACTACACACATGGTTTTGGTAGCATTTGAAAGCCGATGCTTTGAGGCAAAGAATAGTGTACGCAAACACAAGAATCACGTGCATAATTAGAAAATATACTTCATATTGCATTACATATTGATCCATCATCGTATTCTTATGATTCCAGATTTTAATAGGAATCTTCATGACAAACTAAATTTATATTGTGCTGCATTTGTAAACGTGATATTTTAGCAGAGCTTCAAATTATACTATAGGTTACTCTCGGTTTCACCGTATATACGTACAAACCTCCATCCTATGGCAGTTACGAGTACGAGCCCTGGCATATCAGTTTAGGTTGGTGTATATCGTCCTCCTCCCTCGTGCCTATACCATTATACCTCTTCTACCGGCTATATAAAACACCTGGAACTATACTAGAGGTAATTTGTTTAATACTTACAGTTACAAATATTACTTGTCTCTATAATTAGACTCAATTACCTTTCTTGTTATGTCGTGATATATATTCTTCAAATGTTGAACTAAAGAATGAAAATTAACCAAGGTCTTTCAAATACAAACCTGAAAGAACCAGCATTAATGTAATGATACATGTATGTTTCCTCATTTTAAACAATCAGACGTCTTAGCCAAATGTATAGCATACAGTAGTTGTGTTTTTTTATTTTAAAAATTTTAGCAAATACAGTCCACCTTGTTATTGAAACAATGGCAATTAAAACTGTTGTTGTTCAAAATATATGTTTTAAATTGAAACGTCTTGAACTATATTGGGTATATAATTCAGATTTCATTTAGTATAATCATGGATTATCTTTTGACTAGTATTTTCGTTCCAGAGATTTAAGGTCAATCTACGACCGAATGAAAAATGGGGTCCACATGAGTCAATAGAACAAGAAGTTATACAAAGTGGAAAACTATTAGAAGATGATGTTCAGGCAAGGTCGTAAACGAAACAGATTTTCCCAAGTATGTTACTGATGTCAGATTTCCAGACTGCATGCACGATTGCTGTGACACCAGTGAAACCAACAACCGTTGGTCTTGATATATACAATGTTTTAAGTGTTTACAATATTATCATTATCATATATAACTTTTGATTTTAGTATATGAGTAATATTTACTCTTGATTTTTCGGAACTACCAAGACTGTTAAAACTATTTATAAAGTATATTTTTCTTTTAATTACGATACAGGTACATGTGCATTTTAAGGAATTAAATGCGATCGGCAATTTAATTTTCTTGTACATATATATCATATACAAATGCATGTATGTACATTTTATATATTCCGAAAGTAGAAAAAAAAACACTTTTTTATATCTCAAAGTGTTAATACATTTATGAATAAAAATATTCATTCCTTTATGAAATAAATTTGAAAAAAAGTTTATAGTACTATAATTGGTCTAATATATGAATTTACTTTATCCGCAAGTTATCGACTACAAAGTCATCATGAGTCAGAGGTCAGAGAAAAATGACCATTAGATTCAAAGCCCGAGCTCAACTTCCACAAAGGAAATACGAGTAACGAGTTAGCGGGTAGTGGTAGAAATATAACCACTTATCAGTATAGTCATGACTTATTCCATATATACTAGTACATAATTATATGGGCTCCTGTGATTATTTTGATATCTGTAGCGGCACAAACCAAAATGTTAATCACACACATGAGGATCCTTATTGAAAATAAAAGCCTTTCATGCTTTACTGGATGACCATGACCAAATTCTCTGCAAGTGATCACCGACAACTATTTGCACAGGATTCATGAATCAGCGATGAGAGACAAATAACCATTGGATTAGAAGTCCTGAATAAATACAATTTTAGATAACGATTTGGTTATATCAAAATACAATTAGAAATACAATTGCTTTTAAGTTATGACTTAGACATAAGTATTTCAAAACATATATTTACATACAGTAATGATAGTTTTAACGAAACAAAACAGAAATTAATGACGGCAAATATTAGCTTCAAAAATGCACTTAATTTCTTATCAAATATAACAGTATTAGAAATAAAACAATTTTAAAATGTATCAAAAGATGTTATACAATGCCGAATTGAGAAAAATACATACGAAATTTCAATCAGATAAAGTAGAAAATAAAATCAAACCAAACACTACTGGAAAATTAGAAATTATGTGAACAAAAGCAGTGAAAAACAAGATGACCTGTGTGTATATATATATATATATATATATATATATATATATATATATATCGAGGTTGAAAATAATGGCAAAAAATGAAGCTCGTGGGAAAAAATAAAGAATTGATTGAAGAGTTAAGAGATCAAGAAATGATAAAAGTATATGCAATTATATATAATACATTGAAAAATGATAAATGTCCTGGCTTAGATAATACCTGTATATAAAAGTTCTGTTCTGTTCTGTTCTATATCAAACGGACATATAAAAACTACATTGCCAAAAATGATACCAATGTACATATAAACAAATTATTTAATTTTACTTTCAATCACGGTATAATCCCAAATAAAAAAAAATATTTTTTTAATTTTGAATGTATTTTATGTTTCCAAAAGGTTACTCATTGGTCAATTATCTGAACCTTCTTTTTCTTCTGTTGCTTTTTTGGCAATAAATACAGTTATAGTGATTTAGTATTTTGTATTGAAGTCAACAAACTACCTTGTTTACATTTTTCTACTATTACAGGGTTTTTCAAATAGAATCTATTGGAAATTTTATACCCTGACTTTTATGACAAATATCGCTATCTTTCATGTGACAAGCAGCTAACATGCTATAAAAACATTACTTTAACATTTTAAAATTCATATTTGCCCTTCTGAAAACAAAAACAAAAACAAAAAAGACCACGCACACACGCAAAAAACAATTTAAACAAACAAACAAGTGCCAGACAGATTCAGTCGTAACCGGTCACACTTTCAAATTGTAATTTACGTATCTGTTTCCTTGATGTAGGCTACACGTCCACGAAAAAAAAAAGAGCAGAACTTCATATACACAGAGACATAGATAACAGAGATAAGCACCTCCTATATTATCTATTGAAATATCACTCATGCCTTTCAAAAAGTGAAAAATTTGGCATTTTGTTGCAAATAAAACTTAATGGGTGTACATTTGATCATTTAATATTATATACCATTTGAAAGGTAAATCTTTTATCTATTGCTGCATGTTAAAATATTGGTAACTTTCCATAACTTTCACTTAGAAAAACATAGCAGAACATACCCACTGAGTCTGTTTTTCCGTCATATGAATATTTTTGAAACAAAAATTATTAAGTAGTTCTCTTTAAAAATTGGTGTTTCATTTATTTAAATGGGAACTGTAAATATTTTTACCTGCAGCCATACCCAAATGCATACTGTATGCTTTCAGAAAATGTATTATTTTACTGATTTTGATATCTGGTTAATATAAGTTTTACTTGCTACAAGTTTTAAGTTAAGCAGGCACGCGTGATATTTTTACTGGCTAGGAAGTTGCCAATCTCTGTTATCTATATGTTATCTATGTCTCTGATATACATGTATTATGGAGCTAGTCAAAAATTTACCCCTAAGATCATAATGACATATTTACTTATTCGCTAATAAATTAGAAGTTTTCACAACAACAACAACAATTTAATAGAGTAAGTATTATTTTCCATTTTCTACATGACGATATGCATTTGAAAAGAAAAACTATTCAATTCCTAATCATATTTGGTATTTACAAGTATTGGTTTTATCTTTAAAATGTATTCATCGTCCCGTGTTGTAGTTTACCAATTGTGTACTTTGAGGTAATTTCGGACAGTTGCGTTTTCGGATATAAATAAACAAAGTTTTTTTAATAACAAGTAACAGTTTTACATTATATAATTACACTACAGTTAACAGTGTAATAAAATAGTGTTTGTTTTTTCTTGACTCCTAATTTACATATCTTTAACAAAGCTCTTCAAACTTGGTTTTAATGACATATTTTAGATATAAACACATTAATGCTATTATGGGTATAGTATTTGTAAACCTAAAAATCCTCAGGCACTGAATGGGATTTGAACCACCAGACTTCTGGATTACAAGGTGGATACTCAATCACATCACTAAAGGGTTAGACCAAACAGCACAGTTGTTGGAAGTGGCCTATACCTATAATCACTACAAATTAAGGTATTTGGGAACATGTTGAATACATGTAGTTCAAATCTTAATGGATTAAAATTATTCAAAAGTTATTCATTTATTGTCATGTTATGTAAGTAATTTCTTTTTTGTCCAGAGCTATAATAATATAACAAAAATGGGAAAAATCAGCAAGATTCTGGTATGTGGGCACGCAGGTGTTGGGAAAACTGCAATCATAGAGCAACTAATGTATGACAACCACAAAGTTGGAACGGTATGTTAGTTGTTACTATGTACTAAAGAGTAAATTATTCTGATTTTGTTTTTTTTAAAGGCTGGAACCATTATTTAGTTTGGCAACCATTTTTTTTTTTGCTGATTAAACCATTTCATATAATCATACATATGGATTGTAATGAAGTATGTACTGTTCTATGTACATTTGATTGATATGATAATTGAAATGTATCTATGGGGAAAAACCTTAGTAACACTTTAAAACAATAGAGAAGGAAGCTGATATTCAATTAAATTATTATTACTATTATTGTTTGTACTGTTCCTCCTCCTATTTATGCGTATTTTTCTCAGTATAACTGTATAATAACAATATCACTTTAACTTCCCTGTGGGTGTTTCTTAAAAATCAATTGTATATCTTGCTACATATGTACTTAATGATCACTTTTTAAAGTTGAAGATATGGTTTAACAATTGAATTTAGTTCAATTTACATTGTATGCACTAAATATAAAATCCTGTCACTTACAATTCTAGTTAAGGAGCTCCACTGAAAGGACATGCCATGATGTTAATTTTAAAATCTTACATCTATAGATCAACTTGGCACTTGAAACAGAAAAAAAATGAAAAAGATAATAAAGAAATCATACCCAGAGTGTATCTGAAAACTGATATTTAATGTGATTTTTAAATCAAAGCTAAACACATTTAATTAAACACTTTTCATTTGCAGTGATTAAATGAATGCAAACAATCACTGAGTCTGTATAGTACGTCATCTTAAAACATTTAAGCATAGGAACGCCATATCTTATTTTAAATAATTGTTTATATTAACAAATTATTTTATCTATTAGTGCTCATTATAATCATTTTAGAACAGTTTTCCTTTTCTAAATATCTTTAGAAATAAAAAGAATTACAGTGAAGAAGCCCTTATTTTCAAAGATTTTAGAATTTTTTATTCAATATTTTTACTTTTTAACTTTCCATCGGGAATTTTTTTCCTGTGGATCGGGAAAATAATATACTATTTTCAGTTGGGAATATGACTCAATATCAGCTTTAAAATAAGCCCAACCCAATAAAAATCCCTGCCTGTCTTAAAAGTGTCAGTCATTGTGACCATATAGTAGTAAGACTGAACAGTTAGGTCAAATCAATGCACCTAGCATGTTTTAACTTCTGCCTTTGTTTGGAAACCTGTCCCTGATCTTACATTTTTCTACTTTTACTATTTGAAAAACCCTGACTTTTATGATAAATTATTTCATATTTATCACTAATTTTTTCAGGTGTCATGCTCTAAAATCATGAAATTACTTCTTCCTTAAAAGTTGGGTCAATCTATATGTATAGCCCTGTTTAGTTACAGTATATTGGTGGCAAGGCAATATCTTTGCTAGTATTTTAAGGGCTGCAAAATCTTGTTGCTGGTACATAACTGTTTTTACATCAAAAGCATAACTTTATGATGTAACTATATGATAAACGTTGATATCCTGTGGTTTATATTTTTCAGCCTATGCATTCAACAATTGAGGATATTTATACAGCAATGATAGAGACAGATAGAGGGGTGAAAGAAAAAGTTAGGATTTTTGATACAGGAGGGCTTGTAAGATATTACGCTATATTTTATATGATATATACCGGTATTATTATGCATTTTAACATAAAATAAACATACCAGTGAAAACTTACTGTGATATATTTATGTATTTGGTGTATTTGTTTTAACATGTTAAAGTCATGGCCTTTGTTATTCATATGCTTGGCCAGGTTGTACCAAAGACATTACGAAAAAGGCGACTTCTGTGCTACTTGAGGCTCAGTATTAAAGTGATTGTTCTAGTACTTATAAGCACAGTGTTAGCATAATATGACTTTAATGGGTTATCATTTGAATGTACCTAAACACAGTACTTAACTCTGTGTTACTTGTCTTACTCTAAAACACTGTAACTGAAATATTGTCAAGGTAGAAAAAAACCACAATAGTTATAAAGCCACACTCCAGCACATTCATTTATAGAAACAATTTGATACATTTATCTTCAATATCTGGTGTAATAGAGCTTTCTTTTTCATTTATTTTAGGATGGAGCAAAAACAGACATGCCAAAACACTTTTTTACTTTTCCTGAAGTATGTATGGGTTTTTTTCTTCATATTTTCCAAGTTGTGTTTTCATTACTTGTGGCTGAGTGATTAAGTTTGTTGACTTTAAACCACTTATACGTCTGTTGTTCGACTCAAACAATATCACTTATTTCATTTCCAAAATTTGATTTTTATCATCCAATATCCTTTGATTTATATAGAATGATAAAAGCTTCTTTCTTTCAAAACCATTGCTGATTTTAATCCTTACACCCATTGAGTTTGTATAATGGATTTGCCATGCTTTGAATATGTTACTATTCATTGGTATTTTGAGAGAACATATGTTAATATGTTAACCCCTAACCTGCTATATTCCTTGAATGGACTTGTCCGTTTTAAACTGTTTGGAACTGTCCATTTATATCAATTTTGGGGAGATATCAAGTTGAAAATGGAAGTTAGCAAACAGTTTACATGGATGTGTAGGTAAGCCAGACTGTATACTTGTGGCAAAGGTTAACTACTTTTTGATTCTAGTAGGTACAGGGTTTAAACTTTAAGTCAAATATCAAAAGCATTGATTCTTATTAGACAGCATGTATGTGGAGGCTGGTCTACATGGGTCTCTATACTGGTGATATATGTAAGTCAGTAATGCTATCGGCATATATAACATAGTTAATGTTTGTAAATTTATTTTGCAGGGTTTTGTTCTGGTATATGATGTTACAAACTGGGACTCCTTCCAGAAATTGGAAAAGATTAAGAGAGATATTGACAAAAACAAGGATAAAAAAGAAGTAAGATTCACAAGTAACTGTCAGTCATTTATGATAAACTTAAATTTATTTGTTCTTTTGAAAAAGAACATTTAATTTTCAAGTGCTTAACATGACCCTGTAGAGAGCAATTATCTCTTTATAACAACTGTATCAATCAGCAAGGCTTCATTATAAATATAACCTCTCTTGAAAGATCACCTGTCAGCAGTAACCAAAATGTTCATGTCCCAAATGGTGTTGCTTTGCAGAGGCTTTACTATATTTCCGCATATATCTGCATTATGGTATTGTTGTTACTAGGTTCTAAGTCATACCAGAACTTTTAAAGCTACATTAAATAAATATGTAAAAATATTTTGCCGTCGGCCTAAAAATCAAACATTCTATAGTTTCATTAACCTGTTTAACAGTATTGTTGTAAATCTCATCAAATTTTGTTCATAAATTAGGATTTTAAAGGGAAAACCCCACGGTAACACTAAAGTTTTTATGCGAATTTTAACATGCAAATGAAGACTATAATCAGCTCCGTGTATGCACTATGTCACAGTTTTATAGTTGCTATCCGGTATATATGATATTTTCTTGTGCAAACACACTAACCGTTTAAGCTTCACGGTGCACTAAGCCTTGGGTACAGTGAAAGTAATCATCTCGTTAAAAGATTAAATTTGTATGAAAACATCCGTTACAATGCGGAAATATACCGTTAAATTGGGACTGCTACTTATAGTCATGTTTGTTGATTTAATATTGATGTACGGATGATCCGAAGGCGGAGGTTCTCATGCAAACAGAAATTGTACCTCCCATTTCGCCACAATGAGGTTACACATTTGTATGCTAATAAAACTCATTTTGGTTGTCTGGACACCAAAATAAGACCTGGAGTCGATATAAAACCCAATTTATTAATGAAATGTCGCTATTTAGTTTTTAGCTCACCTGTCACAAAGTGACAGGGTGAGCTTTTGTGATCGCTTTTCGTCCGGCGTCCGTCCGTCGTCCGTCCGTCAACTTTTACTTTAAATGACATCTCCTCATAAACCACTAAGCCAATTTCATCCAAACTTCACAGGAATGTTCCTTTGGTGGTCACCTTTAAAAATTGTTCAAAGAATTTAATTCCATGCAGAACTCTGGTTGCCATGGCAACCGAAAGAAAAAACTTTAAATATCTTCTTTTAAAAAACCATAAGAGCTAGAGCTTAGATATTTGGCATGAAACATCTTCTAGTGAGTGTCTACCAAGTTTGTTCAAATAAAAGCCCTGGGGTCAAAATTGGCCCCGCCCCGGGGGGTCATTGATTTTCCCTATATACATATAGTAAAAACTTAAAAAATCTTCTTTTAAAGAACCAAAAGAGCTACAGCTAAGATATTTAGCATGAAACATGTTCTAATGGGTGTCTACCAAGTTTGTTCAAATAAAAGCCCTGGGGTCAAAATTGGCCCCGCCCCGGGGGGTCATTGATTTTCCCTATATGCATATAGTAAAAACTTAAAAAATCTTCTTTTAAAGAACTCAAAGAGCTATGGCTAAGATATTTAGCATCAAACATGTTCTAATAGGTGTCTACCAAGTTTGTTCAAATAAAAGCCCTGGGGTCAAAATTGGCCCCGCCCCAGGGGGGTCATTGATTTTCCCTATATACATATAGTAAAAACTTAAAAAATCTTCTTTTAAAGAACCAAAAGAGCTACAGCTAAGATATTTAGCATGAAACATGTTCTAATGGGTGTCTACCAAGTTTGTTCAAATAAAAGCCCTGGGGTCAAAATTGGCCCCGCCCCGGGGGGTCATTGATTTTCCCTATATGCATATAGTAAAAACTTAAAAAATCTTCTTTTAAAGAACTCAAAGAGCTATGGCTAAGATATTTAGCATCAAACATGTTCTAATAGGTGTCTACCAAGTTTGTTCAAATAAAAGCCCTGGGGTCAAAATTGGCCCCGCCCCAGGGGGGTCATTGATTTTCCCTATATGCATATAGTAAAAACTTAAAAAATCTTCTTTTAAAGAACCAAAAGAGTTAAAGCTAAGATATTTAACATGAAACATGTTCTCATGAATGTCTACCAAGTTTGATCAAATAAAAGCCCTTGGGTCAAAATTGGCCCCGCCCCAGGGGTCATTGATTTTCCCTATATACATATAGTAAAAACGTAAAAAATCTTCTTTTAAAAAACCATAAGAGCTATAGCTTAGAAATTTGGCATGAAACATATTCTAGTGAGTGTCTACCAAGTTTGTTCAAATAAAAGCCCTGGGGTCAAAATTGGCCCCGCCCCGGGGGTCATTGATTTTCCTTATATGTGTATAGCAAAAACTTAAAAAATCTTCTTTGAAAAAACCCAAATAGCTAGAGTTAAGATATTAAGCATGAAACATCTTTTAGTGAGTGTCTACAAAGTTTGTTCAAATAAAAGACCTGGGGTCAAAATTGGCCCCGCCCCGGGGGTCATTGATTTTCTTTATATGTGTATAGCAAAAACTTAAAAATCTTCTTTGAAAAAAACCAAATAGCTAGAGTTTAGATATTAAGCATGAAACATCTTCTAGTAAGTGTCTACAAAGTTTGTTCAAATAAAAGCCCTGGGGTCAAAACTGGTCCGGCCCCAGGGGTGTCATTGTTTTTAACTATATGTGTATAGTAAAAACTTTAAAAAAATCTTCTTTCAATAAGCCCAATGAGCTAGAGCTTAGATGTTTAGCATGAAACATCTTCTTATGGGTGTCTACCGAGTTTGTGCAAATAAAAGCCCTTGGGTTAAATTGGCCCTGCAACGTTGGGGGGGTGGGGGGCCTATATACAGGTGAGCGACCTCAGGGCCATCATGGCCCTCTTGTTTATGAAATTTATTAAATGTAGCTTTAAGGCCATACATTGGCTTTATCAGCTATCTCAGCTAAACTGGTGAACGAAATCTTAAGGTGCCCATCCATGCATTATTTTAGGAACAAGTGGGCTTACAGTAGGACCCACTGTGTGATACCAAATCAGCAAAAAATTATATGGCTCCACTGTGGAGGACCCATGCATTTCATTGCACAAATGACCAGAAAACATTTGTGAAATAAAAATATTTCATATTAAAGGCCATTATTAATCACACTAAATTATGGAATATAGTAATACAAAAATACATATATTGAAAATGATAAAAAAAATTCTTTCAACATTTTTCATGATTTTCACTATAGAAATATAGTTTTGTCTGTTAGGAAGAACTTTTTTAAATGGTTTCTGCTTTTTTATCAGGTTCATATAATAGCCATTGGCAACAATAAAAGTGAAAACCAAGAAGATAGACAAGTAGATTTTAACACTGCTCAGACCTGGGCCACAAGAGAAAAAGGTTGGCAATATTATTTGTTATGTTGTAAAAAAAAATTTGAACATTTTCATTCGTGTCTGATTTGAAATAAGCATTCTTGTTTGTGTAAAGTTAGAATTCTTGCCTCTGATATATGAGTGTCTTTAGTGGAGTCCTTAATTTTTTTTGGTCAAATTTTCTTAATATTGTTATACACACAACACCTAGTGTCCAGACTAATGCTTTGTAGTAACTTTTTTAGAGTTGCATACTTTCTTTATTGTTTTTAGCTCACCTGTCACAAAGTGACAGGGTGACCTTTTGTGATCACTTTTCGTCCGTCGTCCGTCCTTCCGTAAACTTTTACTTTAAATGACATCTCCTCATAAACCACTAAATTTCATCCAAGCTTCACAGGAATGTTCCTTTGGTGGTCACCTTTAAAATTGTTCAAAGAATTTAATTCCATGCAGAACTCTGGTTGCCATGGCAACCGAAAGAAAAAACCAAAAGAGCTATAGCTTAGATATTTGGCATGAAACATGTTCTCATGAATGTCTACCAACTTTGATCAAATAAAAGCCCTTGGGTCAAAATTGGCCCCGCCCCAGGGGGTCATTGATTTTCCCTATATGCATATAGTAAAAACTAAAAAAAAAATCTTCTTTTAAAGAACCCAAAGAGCTAGAGCTAAGATATGGAGCATGAAACATCTTCTAATGAGTGTCTACCAAGTTTGTTCAAATAAAAGTCCTTGGGTCAAAATTGGCCCCGCCCCAGGGGGTCATTGATTTTCCCTATATGCATATAGTAAAAACTTAAAAAATCTTCTTTTAAAGAACCCAAAGAGCTAGAGCTAAGATATTTAGCATGAAACATCTTCTAATGAGTATCTACCAAGTTTGTTCAAATAAAAGCTCTAGGGTCAAAGTTGGCCCCGCCCCAGGGGTTCATTGATTTTCCCTATATGCATATAGTAAAAACTTAAAAAATCTTCTTTTAAAGAACCCAAATAGCTAGAGCTAAGATATGGAGCATGAAACATCTTCTAATGAGTGTCTACCAAGTTTGTTCAAATAAAAGCCCTGGGGTCAAAATAGGCCCGCCCCAGGGGTACATTGATTTTCCCTATATGCATATAGTAAAAACTTAAAAAATCTCTTTTAAAGAACCCAAAGAGCTAGAGCTAAGATATTTAGCATGAAACATCTTCTAATGAGTGTCTACCAAGTTTGTTCAAATAAAAGCCCTGGGGTCAAAATTGGCCCCGCCCCGGGGGTCATTGATGTGTATAGCAAAAACTTAAAAAATCTTCTTTGAAAAAACCCAAAGAGCTAGAGTTAAGATATTAAGCATGAAACATCTTCTGGTGAGTGTCTACAACGTTCATTCAAATAAAAGTCCTTGGGTCAAAATTGGCCCCGCCCCTCGGTCATTGATTTTCCTTATAGCAAAAACTTAAAAAATCTTCTTTGAAAAAACCCAAAGAGCTAGAGTTTAGATATTAAGCATGAAACATCTTCTAGTGAGTGTCTACAACATTCATTCAAATAAAAGCCCTTGGGTCAAAACTGGCCCCGCCCCAGGGGTGTCATTGTTTTTAACTGTATGTGTATAGTAAAAACTTAAATAATCTTTTTTTAAAAAACCCAATGAGCTAGAGCTTAGATGTTTAGCATGAAACATCTTCTTATGGGTGTCTACCAAGTTTGTTTAAATAAAAGCCCATGGGTTGAAATTAGCCCTGACGGGGGGGGGGGGAGGTCATTGTTTTTCATTATATGTTTGTAGTTAAAACTTAACATCATGAAACATCTTCTAATTGGTGTCTTCCAAGTTTGTTCAAATAAAAGCCCTTGAGTTTAAACTGGCCCCGCTCCTGGGGGGCCTATGTACAGGTGAGCGACCTCAGGGCCATCATGGCCCTCTTGTATACTTTTCTTCCTTTTTGGTCTTCAAAATCAAAATTTTCTGTTAAAGCTTGCACACTACTCCGTCTACTGAAGCCAGTAGTGGAGGGGGATAGAGGTTAAGCAATATTATAAGTCATTGTTTTGCTGTCGTTGCTCTAAAGAGATGTATTATAATCATTTCTCAGAAACTTCATGGAATGCCTAATTATTTTATCTTTTGGAAAAGAAATAGTGATTAAAATTGTACCATATATATTTTTTTCATATAGTGAGGTTATGGGAAGCCAATGTACCAAATAGACAATCTCTGGTTGAACCATTTGTATGGTTGACATCTAGAATAACACAACCACAGAGTGAGTATACCAACTATAAAAGATGTATAATCTATATAAGATGTATAAACATCACTGTTATGAATGTGAAACATCCTACGACATGTCCTGATGAGTTTATTTCTAACCTTGTCTGACCTCCATAAATACATGTATCTAGTGGTGATGTGGACTAGTGGTTAACGTGTCAGACAAGTAATCTAACGATTGCTGACCGCGTGGGTTCAAACCCTGTCCAGGGCAAGCTCTTGTTTCTTCAAGCAAGAAACTTTACAGTCATTGCTTAGTACTGATTTGTTCCAAGAACGGATTCGAGATTGTTTCAATAAACTTAAAGCTTCCAAAACAATTGAACTAAAATAAATTTGTATAAACTAAATACATGTACATTGTATCTTAAATTGACTCGTCTATCTTTCAAATTGGACAAAAGCATTCATCATTTTCAAGGAAAACTTGAAAATAAGCACTGTTTGAATAGTGAACAGTGCAGACCACAATTTAATGGCATGGACATGCCAACCACCCACTCCGGTGTACTAGTCTCATTGGTAGATTCAGTTGTTAACCAGCAGACTTAGGATTAAAGACAACATTACAAAAAATAACACTTTGATGTTACTCCATTGCTTTATATACATGTATTAACATAGCGTTAAAGCTTGCTAATGTTAGCGTTACACTATAGGTACGGCAATGAAAAATGACTACTTTTTTAACAGTTTATCGTTCTTATTTTATATGTGTGATAAAAACACTAGTGTTGTAACACTTTGATGTGACGTCATTTGCACCATAGCTTTTCAGCGCACTTATATTAGCGTTACATTATAGGCGCATCAATGAAAAATGACTTTTTTTTAAATGTTTACAGTTCTAATTCTATATATGTAATTAATAGAATATTATATTCGTGTAGATTCCATACTTAGTTTATTGAACTCTTTGAATTAAACAATAATATGCCCGCCAGATGCTCGCATAATATACATTGTAATTTTATTCAACTCGTTCAATAAATTTAGTATTAAACCTACTCTCTTTCTAATATTCTCTATATATATGATAGTGATAACAGAATTTACAACATAAGTTTTCCATGTTGGTACTGAACTTGCAAAATGGGTATGTTAAAAATGGTATGATAAGGATACTTTGTTATTATTATAGTAAAGTCTCGCAATTAAGACCAATTTGGGATTCTGGTAGAAGTGGTCTTATTATTGAGATGGTCATTTGGTAACTGTGTCTTTTCTCGATTTCAGGTAAATCAGGATTCTTGCCTAGCAGAAAAGCAAAGGGAACCAGTAGTAATACTAATATGGATGGATAATGTAGAATTAGAAACTTGATATAGGGTACCAGCTTTAATGTGTAAACAGGATTTGAGAACCGGAAGTATTGCTCATTCTTGTATTTAAAGGATAGATACAAATGGAAACAAGAAATATGAACAATGGTGTGACTAGATACAGGGTACCATCTTCTTAGAAATGAAGTTGTGGGACCAGGCATATTACTTCCACTAGTATTTAGTTATATATTTCAAAACAAAGAAAAAATGATAAGAAAAAGAGGAAGGACTTTGTGTATGGACACTTTTAGTGGTAAAGGAAATAAAAATACTGGAAACAAATAAAGCAGTCCTGAACAAACTAAATGAAATAAAAAGGGCTTTGAATATGTTTGATATTTTATAGTAATTTGAAGTGAACTTGTAATCAAGTGGGTTTTTTTCCAGCTAATGAGGCTATGAAAAATTTTGTCACCTTATTGCAACACTTGTTTTGGCCACTTAACCACTTCTTTTGGCCACACGTTTTAGGCACTTGAATGCTTGTTTTAGCCACTTGAATGCATGTTTTGGCCAATTGAACACTTGTTTTGGCCACTTAAACCCTTGTTTTGGCCACTTCTACACTTGTTTCAGCCACTTAAATGCTTAATTTATAGGAAGCTGATAAAATACACTATCCACTGAACAACTCAAAGATAAATTTATAGTACCATACTACAGTGCTATTTTATGGGAATTTCTTTTTCAAACATCTGTTACAACTTTTCTTACTGCAACCTAGGTGTTATTTTGATGATAAATCATGTAAACATGTCTGGTTTCTCTCCAAAAAGAGTCTGTTTAAATTAAATGCAAACTGCAAAATCATTATAATTCAATGGACACTAGTTTTTCTGGAATTTATGATTCAAAGAAATTTCATGTTGTCTGAGTTTAGGTTATTTCACATTACATTATTTGCATTTTACTTTTTGCAAAAACAGACACCCCCCCCCCCCCCAAAAAAAAAAAGTCATTTTTTAACAAAACTGTGACATTTCATTCCCATAAAATAAATAGACAGTATTACATCTTGAAGAGAGTTAAAGGTGAATGAGGTTTTGGATCAGTATAGAACACTTGAACGTTTATTTTTGCATTATTTTTAGCTCGACTATACGAAGTATATGGAGAGCTGTCCTACTCGCCCCGGCGTCGGCGTCCGCGTCCGCGTCCAGATTTTAGATTAAAGTTTTGGTGCAGTAAAATATTTTTCACTATAACTTTGTCATTTATTAAGGTATCAACTTCAAACTTCAAATATATGTTCCTTATCATCAACCACATCTTATGTGACAAGGTTCATAACTCTAGCACCAATATTTTCAGATTTATCTCCCCTTGAACTTAGAATTTTTCTTAAAAGATACTATTTTTTACTGATACTTCTTTATTTCTAAAGGGATCAACCTCATACTTCAAATATATGTACCTTATCATCATCCCCATCTTATGTGACAAGTGTCATAACTCTAGCACCAATATTTTCAGATTTATCTCCCCTTGAACTTAGAATTTTCCTCAAAGAATACTATTTCTTACTGTTTCTTCTTTATTTCTTAAGGGATCAACCTCATACTTCAAATATATTTACATTATCATCATCCCAATCTTATGTGACAATGTTCATAACTCTAGCACCAATATTTTTAGATTTATCTCCCTTTGAACTTAGAATTTTCCATACAAAATATTATTTTTTACTGTAACTTATTTATTTCTAAAGGGATCAACTTCATACTTCAAATATATTTACGTTATCATCATCCACATCTTATGTGACAAGTTCATAACTCTAGCACCAATATCGCAAGAATTATCTCCCCATAAACTTAGATTTATTTACTAGAAAAATGTTATTTTTTATTTTAACTTTTTTATTTTTAAAAGGTATCTACCTCAAACTTCAAATACTTATTCCTTATAATCATTTACATTTTATGTGACAATGTTCATAACTCTTGAAGCAATATTTACAGATTTATCTCCCTTTGAACTTAGGATTTTCTTTAAGAAATATAATAACTTCTTTATTTTTTAAGATATCTACTTCAAACTTCAAATATATATTTCTTATCATTACACAAATGTTGTGTGGCAAGGTCCATAACTCTTGCATGACTATTTCTAGAATTATTCCCCTTGCTCTTGGAATTTATGTTAACAAATGTTATATTTTTACTATAACTTAATACTTAATTATACATAATTGATTTTTCTTTCATAGTTTTGTCCTCCTTACTGCGTCCAGCATTTTATTAGTCGAGCTTCGCTGTCTCCTGTGACAGCTCTTGTTTTGTTTTGTTTGAAAACTTTTTTTCTGAACCAAATATATATATATATATATATAAATCTTAAAAAGGAACCAAATACATTAAATGGATCCAAATGCTTAAAATGGAACCAAATGCTTAAAATGGAACCAAATGCATAAAATGTTTAATATTTTATTTCCAAAGAAATTACATTATACTCGAAGTATCATATATCAAAACCATTTTAATGGGACCTGTGCAATACCATTATTTAAATCAACTAGATTTCAGATGACTTAATGCTGAAAGTACGAGCATTGTCATTGGTCAATATGAAAAAAATTTGTTTGCAGCATTAACCAATAAGATTCAATAGAATTTTAAGACAGGTTTACATGTTCTTATTTTATAACTGCTTCTTTTGCTCGCCCATATGGTCTCTTTCCGGTGGTGAGGGTAAACAAACGCAAACACACACAAACTGCTTCACAATTTGAGATGAAACAACCGCCAAAAACCAGGGACAAAAATATTTCAGTGTTGGAGTAATTTGTTAGCAGAAAGCATTGAAATTTATGACAAATCTGCAATAAAACAGAAAATTTAGTAAATTTTAAAAATTTTGCGCCATTGTTTGGACAATGAAATTTGATATGGAGTAAACTCAGTATTTTTTGTATATTACATTGTTCATGCAAAACTAAATTTGTCAGCTGAAAGCATTGAATTTATATAAAAAAAGGAGAAAATTTAGCATGTTTTAAATTTTTTTTATAATTGTTTACATAATTAATTTCATTTTCGGGTAAACATATTTTATGTATCATTAATATTACATTGTTGATTGTTAGTGCACAACAATTAAAAAAGTGAATGAATTACAAAATATATCAAAATATATCATTGTGAAATTAACATATTGTGAATGTAAAACTTTCTGATATCCTTAATTGTAAAATACAGTTTCATATTGGCCAATGTCATTGTGATACATGTACTGTATACATGTATTTATATTATTCAAATTTAAAGGTCCATTATGTCCAAGAAATGTTTTCATTTTTATTTCTCAAATTACTTGTTATTTTTGGTGTACTTTTATGGTTCTCAAAGAATACTCCTTGACTAATTACCTTAACCATCCTTTTCCTCTATTTGCATTTTTGCAGTTAGTTCAGCCTTAGTGATTTAAACAATTTTTTGTATTGAAGCCAAATTACTACTTCGTTTACATTTTGTTACTTTTTGTGACAAATTATTTCACATTTCACACTATTTACTTCAGGTAACAAGCATCTAACATGATCTAAAACCATTATTTGAACAGTATAAAATTCATTCTTTCCCTTTCTAAAGAAATGGAAATTTATTCGTTTCTGAGACGTAATGTGCCTTTAAAAAAGGAGAATTTAATTGGTAATAGTTATCAAATGTAGTTATTTTTTTGACCAAATCCTGTTAGATTCATAATTATTATTTTATACCATAGGTTACACTAGTTTTGTTAAGCATAATTATTTTGTATGTATTTCGTTATAATTATTATACCATTTGAATGTATTAGTACTGTTTGAAAATAGAATATACAAATTGTATTGAAAGTGTTGCGTATTTATATTCCCCCCTCCCCCAAAGTCACCAAATTTTGTCAGATTTATCCGTCCCCTAAAGTAACCCATATTTGCCAGATTTACACAAAAAGATTAAACCCTTTCCATGCTGGTCTGGAACCATAATTGATTAAAATTGGTCACCAGAAATCTTAAGAGCCAGACCCAGTCTTCACACGTGTAGTCAGTCTTACCAGACTTGTCACAGTTTGCTGACTAAATAGGTTTTCATCTTGATATCCCTAATTTATAATGGACAGTTCCAAAAATTAAATCTGGACAGGTCCATTAAAGAAATTTAGCAGGTTCAGGGATAAATCATGAGAGTATATCCACGCTTTATCTTTATTTGGAAGCCTAACAACTTAGTGGAGAACTGTTATGCGCAACTTTCTCGTAATTCGTGACTGTCAAACTTGATCGGCTCCATAGCGTAGGAAAACATCGCCAGCTTCAGGCGCTAAAGGTCACTGGTTCGATCATTGGCCAGCGCCATAGGCCTTGCTTAACTATTTACCATTGTGGCAGAGGGTTTTTATAAGGAACGAGGTGTGATTGATTAGAAGGTCTGGTTTAGCAACAGACTTCGAATAAATTATTTTACGTTTTAAGATAAACCGTCATATATACTGAACAGCAACACGGGTACAAATGTACGTACGTCGACAAGAAATTATGATTTTTTTTCTACAGAATTAAGAATTGTCATAACCTTATTCCACTATGAATTTTACTTCCTACAATTGTGTATTACAAGGTCATTTGTATTGAACTTATACTTGAAATTTGATTACAAACTATTCAATAATAGCAGTCAGTTTTTATCAAATTTTCATTATTTATTGCTACAGACTACGGCTATAACTGCTATGTGACTTGACATTTGACCTGCGCCCATACCGACTTAAAATAGTTTCCATTTTGGGAAGTTAAAAACCTGTAATATACACTGAACAAAAGTTCTAACCGATCACCCTGAGTTTTAACTTATATATGAAAAAGAATAATACCAATAGATCCGACTTTTATTTTATTTGGAAGAGAATGAACACATTGAGAATAATAAATATATAACATTTTCTATTTAAATAATACTTTATCGATATTTAAAAAAAATATTTTTATGAACAGCCACTCACCTGTCTGATAGAGGCTAAAGCATTCAACATTCCAACTGCTACGGCACGATCCTGCATCGACATTCGTGCCATGTGTTATGTTTTTTCACTTATAAAGTTAACAAGGATTTATGCAATGTAAAATTTAATACTCACCACGCTCTGCACGAACATTTCGTGCCAAAATGTGTAAACCGCGCCCTGTCTCCCGCGTGAGTGCATGGAACCGTATTAAATCATTTTTCTTTCCACAAATCGGTAGAAAATGACACAAAAATCACCTCTGCAAAATTTTATAAGGATCTATTGACCCGTTATGAAATAATCAAAATTTAAGAAGAGATCGGTTAGAACTTTTGTTAAGTGTACGTATGTAAGGCAATTTGTAAAATATATATATATCTTTTTATTCGATATATAAATGTGTACTGAACTTAAAATGTTCTTGTTGCACCCATATCATATCACTACATATTGAAATTATTTGGCACTTTTGTTCGCAGTTAAATCAACAGCGGTTGATAAAATGGTTTTATATATGCGCACGAAAATGATAAACGGTAACAAATATGTAAATAAAGGATAAAATGAAGCGGTTTAGCATAATACAAATACAATTAAAATAAATGGACAGATATGGTTACAGTGATTATCGATTTAATTTTGATCAATTTACTTCCTTTATCCTAACTGGTAAGTCATAAATTCCATGAATTGAAAATATTTATATATATATATAGAAACCTGACTTTCTGTTTACAGACGAGGATGTTTAAAATGTTGTCATGGGAAATATAAAGAAGAAAACTTGTAAGTTCTCTATCTTTTTCTTATATTTTGTAATAATAAGGCGTTAACTTTTTTCGAGCTTTAGGAAAAAGAGCATTATTGTCGCATAAAAATACTGTACATATTAAATATATTTTGATTTAAATTCGCTAATAAACCGCCATTTTAATCATTTTTTAAAAATATTTTTCTGAAAGTTGCCCAATAGTACACTGCGTACAGTTATGCGACTTGGATTTTTTTGGAGGTTCACATTTCCCCCCATCCCCTACTTGCCAAAATCCCCAGTGGAGTCACTAAAATAACATAAAAATATGCACATATTGACGGTCATAGAAAGTGTGTATCGGTATTGACATATAGCCATAAAATCAAATGTGTTAAACCCCCGTATAAAAAACTCTGACGCTACCATTTGATATGTTTTGTTTGTTTTTGCTGCTATAAATAAGTGACTTCTTGTTGTATGCAAGTATGAACACATCTGGCGCTCCCGCGTCTTGTACAATCACGGTTACAGGTCCGAATTCCACTCTTTTTAAATATTTTACAGCAACTATTTGAGGTGATTAAGCAAAAAATTCTTTTCTGTTCCATTGATTTTGTTCCTTCTTTATCAAGTTGTTAAATCTGTTTTAAAGGGACTCCACTCCGATTTGTGTACCATTTGATGTAGGTCTGGACCAAAAACTTGTGCAAATTTTTAGAAATTCCCTTATCCTTATTTCCAGAATAATCCATTCATTTTGATTGTCGAAAATGACCTAAAATTGAAAAACGTTGCGATGCTTTTCAATCCAATCAGGATAAAAAAATCGCACAAAAAATCGATTAAATTCAAATCTTTGTATATTTCTTTTTTACCATTTGCAGATTTTTGACCTCAGTGGAACTCCATTAACTTTACCCGAGTTGACTTTTTGCCAATAGAAAATGAAGCGCATCTAGAATATATCTTGTCATGTTTCGCAGTAAGACAATTATACAGCCTCGGGCTGAACAGGAGACCAGTTCAGTTTTAGTGACCTTGGATATTGGGGACACATATTCTGGTTACGCGTACACGTACACCAAGGACTTTATGGAAGATGGATGGACAATACATATGAATGACCCGTGGGTCAGGGAGAAACATATGACCCACAAAACGTGCACCTCTCTGCTGCTCGAACCCGACGGGAAAATGACCGGGGCGAAATACGGGTATGAGGCCGAGACGGAATTTGCCGGAAAGTTCATGGATGGATGCTCCCAAGAATATATATTGTTCAGAAATATCAAACAAGAGTTTTATAAGGTATATATATACATGTTGATATACCGTATATCAGGCTATTTTTGCGTAGGGCAAATTTCACGATTTTGACAGTGATCTAAATTTAGCGAATCTAATTTTAGCGATTTTATTGTACATGTTTCTTTTTTTCCGCGTTTTTCTGCTGACAAAAAGAGACCACTCGTTTTGAAAGAGAGTTATTGTCTTCACAGTTATGATCAATCAATAATTTAAGTACTTATTTGTTTCCATCATGTTTTTGCTTACAGTATAATAGGTTTATATGAAAATTCAGATAATATTGTCGACTTCCGTCTTAAAGCTCGAGCACAGTTGTTATTTGCTTGGGTCGTCAGACCAAACAAATAATGGTAGCGAAATTTCAGACTCTGATGCTGTTAATTGAAAATGCCGAAAGTAGTCCGCTTTTGAAGTGGTTACTTCCCTTTATATGTACACTAACGCCGAAAAATTCAGGGGAGATCACTGCGTAAAGATGGTCAAATGACAGGCGCATTAATTTTCAAGCAAAAAAAGTTCCCGAATGGTCGAAGATTTCTAATATTGTTTTATTCTTTATGGATATACATGCTTATAGTAAGCTCCATGATTATTTACATCTGTGTTAAACAACAGTTAGCGTCGTTACAAACCCTAATTTAGAATAATATGGTTTTCTTCAGCCCATTAACATATAACTTCAACGTTGCCGAGGGGTTTGCGCGCTCGCTTAGGAAGCGAGAGGTCTGGAGTTTAAATCCCAGCTAAGGCAACTTATTTTTTTTTCAAATTGTTTAAGTCAAATAAACATTGAATTGAATATCAGTGTCGCAATTAGTCTTATAGCCAATTTACTACAATTAAAACGCTGGAAAGCATTGGTGGCACTATACAAAAACAAATTGGTTTATATAATCTCACAACCTTCACCTTTCTGACATTCTGAGACCCAAACACATTCAGCGCCTTCTGTGCTTTGATTATGTTATGTTTCCATTTTTGTTCAAGATATGTAGTATTCAGATATTTTTTGTATTAATATCTAAAAAATGTCCATGGGTATTCAAATGATAAAACTAGATAAAGAGCATTTATGTAAAGTAAAAATATATGTATAGGTAAATTTACTAATTGATTGATTGATTGATTGATTAAGTGAGTGATTAATTTTACAAATAACGACTAATTTTTGAACAGGATGGCGTCAATTTTGAGACGGAGATTACTGACGTCAACACTAAAGTACAGAAGAAGCCTCTTTGTGATATAACCTTGGCCTTACTTCGATTCTTCAGAGAGAAAGCTATAGAAAGAATACGGAAGCGTTTCGCTGCCATCACTGAGGATGATATATTCTGGGTGCTTAATGTACCGTCGGCATGGAAACAAGAGACATCTCTACTATACAGGGACTTAGCCATCGAGGTATATTTGTGTGCCCCCACTTTAGGGGGTGTGGGGCATTAAGTTTAACCTTGTCCGCCCGTCCATCAGTGCGTTCTCATTTGTGTCGCACATAGCTCAAAAAGTATTTGACCTAGAATCATGAAACTTTAAAAACAGCAATGTTGCTCAGCATGTGTTGTTATTCACCTGGGTCTTTTCGTGTCGATTTATTTAGTATTTGTAGAGTTATTGCACTTGACTTAGTAAAACTTTGCAATTTTCAACTTGTGTTGCACGTAGCTCAAAAAGTATTTGACCTAGAGTCATGAAACTTTACAGGAATGTTGATCAGCTTGTGAAGTTGTGCACCTGGGGTTTCGCTTGTGGATTTATCCAGTATTTCTAGAGTTATTGCCTTTGACTTTGAAAAACCGTTCCATTATGTTATGTTATGTTTTCCTTGAGTGGTTGAGTTAGAATTCTCAACCAACTTTACCGGAATAATGATCACCATCACTGTAAAGCTATGCACCTTAGGTTTTGCATGTGTTTTTTTCAGTTTTGTTAGAGTTATTTCCCTTGACATAGTATTAATTGCAATTTTCAACTTGTACATGCATAGCTCAAAAAATATTCGACCTGTCGGCCTGAACGTTAACAATAATGTTGGTCAGCATGTGTACTTATGCACCTTGGGGTTTGCTTGTTGATTTATTCAATATTTGTTAAGTTTTTGCCCTTTATTTAGTAAAGGGTCTTTAGTTTTAAACGTGTGGCACATGTAGCCCAAAAATATTTGACCAAGAGTCATAAGATTGACAAAACAGTGGAGTGTGGGGCACCCGTGTCCTAAAGCCAACATTTCTAGTTTTTATTTTGTTATGGAAGTCCCCTTTATGTAGTATTTTGTTATGACGTCCCTTACATGTAGTATTTGCTATGGAAGGCCCCATAAATGTAGTCTTTACTACTGAAGCCCTCTATATGTAGTATTTTCTTATGGAAGTCCCCTACATGTAATATTTTCTTATGGAAGTGCCCTGCATGTAGTATTAGTTATGGAAGTCACCATAAATTTAGTATTTTGCTATTGAAGCCTTCTACATGTAGTATTATGTTATGGAAGCCCCCTTAAATGTAGTATTTTGCTTTTGAAGATATTTATATGTAGTATTTTGTTTTGAAAGCCCCCTTTATATGCAGTATTTTGTCTTGTATACTAACGTTATAAATAATAACAAATGTTTGCACCCGAGTAATCATGTCTTAATGCCTGGTACAAATAATTAGACCGGTTTTCAACATTCGGCCGATATAATAGAAATACTTTTAATGCATGAAGAGTTTAAGAACTTCGAGCACAATAACAAAAGGTTTTTCAGAATCCTCGTAGTGGTTGATTTTTAACACTGTTCATATGGCAACTTTCCATCTTTTTTGGTGGAGGAAGGAAGTTCAAGGAACATTATTATATGCGCATGCGCGCACATAAGTAGAAACCCCAATGACGATTACATATTTAATTATGATATTTATGTGTTTGTTTCAGGCAGGAATCTCCTACAGGCGGTTACAAATAGTCACAGAACCTGAAGCCTGTTTGGCATATGTAATGCAGTACCTCCGGAGAAGAATTCCCTCGAAAGAAAAGGAAAGGATTTCTGGAATAATCTCCCTTTTTGACGCAAGAGTTATGCTACTTGATCTAAGCGGTTAGTTTTATACATGTATCTTATTTTCGTCTTGGATTCCAGTTAACCTTTTTAAAAGAGACAACCGACAACTAAAGCATGAAGCTTTGTAAGAAATACTAGTACTAGTATATGAAACATGTTAAGAAATACATTAAAATTGAATACTATTTGTTGCCAATTCTGAAACGAGAAAATGGTATGCGCTGTGTTACTATTTATAAACTGATTTTCTTTCTCCACCAGGGGACGCTGCAACGTTATCTGTACACCGTGTCAGCGGCGACAAAACGTTCAAGATGGTATATCAGACACGCAGCCATAAGAAGGGCAGTAGTCAAGTGAACGACCAGTTTCTATTGTTTCTGTCCAACCTTATTGGAGAAGATATCATAAGGGCCTTGGAAAAAGATTACGTGGACGACTACATGGCTATGTGTGATGAATTCGAAATGAGAAAGCGGGAAATTAAACCGGACACGAACGACACTGACCTCTTTTCGTTCAAATTACCATACCAGATTGAAGAAACATTTAAAGACTTGTATAAAGAAGAATATCGCACGATTACTCAAAGAATTAAAGAGAAATCGGTTTTCCGCGACCGGGTACGTTATGACCGCGATCGTTTGCATGTTGAGATTAGCGTCCTGAAAGATTTGTTTGATATTGTTCTGAATAAAATTGAAGTGTTTATCCGAAATGTTCTTAAAATGGGTCCATGCGCACGCATTGTAAGCTTTATATTAGTTGGCGGCTTCTCCGAATCAAAGCTCGTGCAAGCCGGGATCAAGAAACGCTTTCCGGAAATGGAGGTCATCGTACCGGAAACGCCAGAACTGGCCATTATGAAGGGGTCGTTGATGCTTGCTGTGCAGAAAGAAACAAGACCTCCCACACCACCTTCCGGAAAATTTCAGAGGGAAACTGAGCAAACTGTAATTTCTAAAATATGTAGTGTTATGTAAATCGGTGATATTCCAAAACAATGTTCCAGAACAAGTAAAAAGAGAATATTGTTTATCTCTATGTTTTAATCATACTGTATTGATATACAGGTACAACTTTTTATACATTTCTTTGAATATATTTTATTATTATCCCTATTTTTTTTGTAATGTTGTTTTCTCATAGATCAAACTATTATTGCAAGTGTACCACGTGACTAAGAAATTTGTACTGTTACATTGGTAACTTCCGATGGAATTACTATTCAACCAAAATTTATTCAAGACTTGAAAAGCACTCTAGGTTGCAAACAAGTTTATTTTCTGGCTGTCCGAGTCACTTTGGCAATGCCCTTCGAAAAAAAGAGGCTGAATCGAGAAACAAAAAATGTCGGCCATTTTATTTTTAAGACATGTAAGAAAATAAACCACTTGACCAGATTTATACTGTTAAACATAACTGTTTAAATAATACCAACATGTTATTAACATAAATATTGTACTCTTTCATCTGTCATTTTATTCTTTTCCTTTGTATGTTATTTGTTCCTTTACTTTGTTAAAATAAAATACATTATTTACAATTTTAATTAAAAGAAACACACGACAATCGTTACTTTTCGGGCCTTTCCGTCAATTTACGGCAAAAGACCTCGGAGGTAAAGAAACATGTATTAAACATGAAGACAAATAGCAACTATTTGACTTTTTTTTACCTGTGCACTATCATAATTAAAGGCGACTCATATGTTGATAAGAAGTAAAATTGCATATTATTTCTATAACGATTATTCTGATTTTACCAAGCGGAAGTAGAAATAGCATGCATGATTTTCATTCTGGCCGTATTATAAATTTGAGTGTAATCGTATGCAGGGTCTTTCGAATACTATGTGAAAGACCCTGTCGTATGTTAGTAGTTACGATAAATTTCGGGCATATTTATAAATGGCTTAAACTATTGAAGTGCCTGCTTTACTTTCCTTATCTGTTATATGCACTCAGCAAAGTATTCCGAATGGTACATACACATCTGTCGTTGCCATCATCTGTATCGCCCTTTAGTAATTAATATGTGTACCTAATTAATTAAGAAAGATTTATACATGTATAAATTAAACATCTAGGTAAGCTTGTATGAAAATTTAGGAAAATGGGATCCCTCTGAAACAACAACAATAACAACAACAACAACGACGAGAACGGGAATTTTAAAAAAAAGCTGAAACGAAAACTGCAAATTTGTTTTGATTGATTTTGTATTCATAATTGCTCATAAAATGCGACATTTATTACAATGCGAACAAAATGTATGACAGCGATAAGAATGCAATAACGGCTTACCATACTTTGCACTCTAACGATACGCATGGGCTATTCAGTTTGCTCATATGCAAATACTGAATTGAAAAGAAACATGATTGACAAAACGATTTTAAATGGTTTGCACATATCTTTGAAGGAGATACCCCTGGTCGATATTAGATAGTGTACGCATTTTTTTAAAAAACATTGAGCGTCTGTGTCTGATTCGTAGTAGATTCGAATGAAGGTTTTATACTTAAATTATTACCTCATTTATATTAAATGCTTTAGCATATTCACAAATTAACGATTATAAATTTTGATATTTTAAGCTAAAAAGAAAATTCTCGCCTATAATATTACGAGAAAATTAATGGGATGGGGTGGATGTACATGGTAGAGGTGCGGGAAAGTTTTCAGGGCTTGTGTTTATTTGATGAGTGACGTATGCGTCAATAATTTAAATGTTTCTATCTCCAGTACTTAAACGAACAAAAAAAGTAAAATGTTATCTGTTTTAGTAATTAACTACTGCGGTTTTATAATCCAGTTGTGCCCACCCTTATAAAGTATTTTAAGTTAGTTTAACTTAAATTCTAACCGCATAAAATTCCCCAGAATATTATCAACGGTTTCAAAAAAAAACCCAACAAAAATCAAAGTACCGAAAGTACTATGGTAGAGCCACTGTAACGAGAACTGAAATCGTCTTGTTGACGACTAACTTCCGGCGTATAAGTTTGTCAGCTGATTGTAACCCGCGTTCGTGTATCTACGTCCTCGTTTTTAGAACAAACTTATTATTAATAACGAACGTTCTTGATTGCCGAGAAATATATACATGTATACATGTATATACAACTTTTCATTTAGTTTCTTACAGGTTATTTTCTTCTGTATATCTGTTTTTGTTTTATATACCATTGGCTCTGATCGAGCCATGCGTTTGATAAAAGTAAAATAGAATTTTGTATTTTTAGATCCTAAAGAACTATTATCCTGTTATATTTTTGTTAAATTAGGTTTTTCTGCGGTAAAGGAATTTTACCGTAAACATATATATGAATATATACATATCAATATGAAGAGAGAGAGAATAGAAGAAATAGTTTATTTCGGTAACTTATACAGTGTTAT
This sequence comes from Ruditapes philippinarum, assembly GCF_026571515.1. Lineage (NCBI taxonomy): Eukaryota > Metazoa > Mollusca > Bivalvia > Venerida > Veneridae > Ruditapes > Ruditapes philippinarum. The sequence continues at coordinate 82,977 of NW_026863613.1, forward strand.
ACATTTACAGTATCTCGTTACATACAATAATTACAAATATAATAACTCTGTGGTCACATGACAAAAGCAAAGAAAAATAGATAATAAGAACATTAAAGTTTTAACTAATGACATTCTAGAAAATTTGTTACATACTGCAAATAAAGGGAAAAAAAAGAACATCATATATGAATCGCTATAAAAAGTAACTTGTGTTTTGTTTAGTATCAATTACATGTATTTCGACCAATTAATTTGGGTTGATAATTAGCATTCGATGAAGTGTTCCGAATGGTACAGTGTATGCAGATTTACCTGTGGGTCAAACATACAGTTATGATAACATGTTCAGAAAAAGAAATCAGAAAAAAGCAAAAAAAAAAAAAGATATATTTTGTGCAACACAACTATTTAAGTCATAATATAAAACTTATAAACTATACAAAATCAATAAAATACACTTAAAATTAGACCATTCAAACTAGTGATGCCTTAAAATGGGAAACTTAGTATTAGTAAGTGTTTATAATTAAGCATTTACAAAATTTAATTGGTCCCGTTTAACCAATTGAATTTGGTAAATGCTTACTACTGAACACAAACCAATTTAGTGTTTGAAATTATTTCTATAAACAGTCGATGATCTACTAGACTGATAAATAGTAAGCCGAATTACCAAAGCAAATTTGAAATACTGCAATCCTATTGGACAAAAATAATTTCAAACACTAATCATATATTTAGAACTGATATCTAGAGTGGAGTCTGGTCTAAATCTGTACCGGGTAACACCAAAAGCCTATCAAATGCATGTTAAGATTTTCTATGAAACTAAACCACACACACAAACATCCGTCCATGTTGTTTCTCGAGAAATGTTAACTAGATCGAGGAACCTTTTATATACGAGTATATATATACATGTATATCATTGTTGAACAAGTACCTTGTTGTATTATGGGTATACTTATTTACTAATATATAACACAGACACGTGTTGCTAGTTCTATCATTTAATGACCACTGACTGTTCCAAGTATATAAGTGGCGGAAAGATAATGGACATGCGCATTACAGTATAAGATAGTATTAAGATTAAACATATGTATACAATATACAACACCAAGGGGGCAGAAAGGGCGCTCCATACGTTAGCATATATTACATATGCGTTTTTATGTTGGTAAACATTTTATTCACCTTCAGTCGCGTTGTTGTGGTGTATAAACGTGAGATATGAGTTTAAAGTTGTTTATCATTGGATTATATTGTGGTGAGTCTGTTTTTTCTATTATTATAATTATTATTATAATTAAATACCTTTTTGTTGTTAAAGTTGATATCAGTTTTTTTCATTAGTTTATTATTTTTACCTGAATTCCATAAGATAGCTTGAATGTTTTTGTCTGCATGGTCTTTGTACTGCACTCGTTGTTCAGGAAGCACATAAAGCACTTCCACGAATTCTCTTATTAAAATCATGTAAAACGCATTGAAACGTGCACGCAAAAATCATGTTAACCGCAAAACCATGATTATAATTTTAAGAGAATTATACTTATCAAATGACTGAAATTCTATAAATTAACAACAGCAGCCGCAGCATCAAAATAACTTCTTAATTCTTTAAATTTACAACAACAACAACAACAACAACAACATAATAATAATAATTATAATAATAATAATGATAATAATAATGATAATAGTAATAATTATGATTATAATAATAATAATAATAGAAAGAAAAACCGAAGAAAATACCCAGAAAAAACAGTTACAAAACAAAACAAGATTTGAAATATTACTATTACGAAATAAGCAGACGAGTTTTTGTTGACTTGTTGAAAGGGGGAAGATGTATTGTATAAATCATGATGTAGTTGAACAACTGTTGACTGATTCATCTCGTCTAATAAAAATACAAATGTGCAGTATTTCAAAGTCATACTTTTCATAATGATCGATGTACACTTTTTGTCTTCATTAAAAGAAACGTTTATCTTTTTTTCTACTGAGTGTACCCGCCCCCCCTCCTCCCTCTGTTCTTTTTAAAAAAAAAAAAATTCAAGATTGCGTTGAAATAAAATTGCAAATTATGAAATTAAGCACTTTCATGTTACTGATTCGCGTCTAATTAAGATATTATAGGCGTTCCTGTATGCAACAATATTCCACCTGTCCGGGTGGGGGAGGGGGTGGGGGTACAGGCAGGTAGGGAATAGCGGAGTAAACGGACCATCCGTCCTGTACTGCCAGTGCGTTTTTTTTTATCTTTCTTAGCGGCTAAATGCCCGAGACATATCCAAACTGCAATGCAATGCCGGTGCTTCAACGGTGATTTTGATATAAGTTTTCTCACGATCCAAAAATCTCAATCTCCTCTGCCCCTACCCCAAGGGGAGGAGAGCGACCGACCGTGGTTACACTTGACACTATACGTTGATTTGGAGGGAACAACTAGGCGTTTTTAAAATGAACATACATGTATATACTTTCTGTATATAGTGAACGTCTTTAGCAATTTCTGAATATTTTTCTGATTTGTAAAAAAAATTGACAAAATACCAAGATTTGGAACACCGCGCCGATAACACATACGGCCGGAAAATTGCGATTTCTTATAAGACATACACACCATAGTTTTCTTATGTAAAATGACCAGGTGGTACAGACCAGCAACGGTTGCTAAGGTCAGTGCTTATCAGCACATTCTATTGACCACCTGTACATCTCTCCTATTAATTTATCTGTATTTATACTCTTCATACATTGTTTATAATAAAATCATCAATCTTGATTTTACTCTTCTGGTAGAATATTTTCATGAACTTCGTGTCCTTTTCCTCGATGGTAGAGATTTATATATATTCGCAATTTTATAAATCGCTAATATTTACCACATGACCGTATGGCAAAATTGTTTGGGTTTCTTGAGATGCGATAAGCTTAACTAGCTTTCCAATCTACATTATACGGACAAGTTGAATGTATAAAACTAACGAATACATTTTTCTTTTAATTTGAAAACCATGCAAGCGGAAAATAATTTTTAGATATTTTAACCTGACTTTTCGGTCACTTAATTGGCTATGTTTTAAAGTGGCGACTACAGATCTCATTGTTCGCAATAAGTATCTTATATGATTCTTGAGATACAAATGTAATAATCTTCTGTATATTGGTTAAAGGCATTAGTGTGGTTGCTTGCAAGTTCTTTCTTGAAAACTATTAAAAGTATTCGCTTTACCGCGCTTGAAACTTAAAGCAGCATGCCTCCTGATTCATGTTATTTTCTTGAAAATGTATTTAAAAGCATATACTTTTGTGAAGTAACCAGGTATCAATTAACACATTGCAACCCACGTAAATTACAAAAAAAGGTTGCAATAAATCTTAGATTTTTTAACCTGACTTTTCGCTCACTTAATTGGTTATGTTTTAAAGATGCGACTTCAAATCTCATTGTTCGCAATAAGTATCTTACATGATTCTTGAGATCATTACCTTCTGTATATTGTTTAAAGGCATTAGTGCGGTTGCACGTAAGTTCTTTCTTGAAAATCATTAAAGGTATTCGTCTTACCGCGCTTGAACTTAAAGCAGCTTGCATCCTGATTCATGGTATTTTCTTGAAAATGTATTTCAAAGCACACTTTTGTGAAGTAACCAGGAATCAATTTACACATTGCAACACGCGTAAATTACCAAAAAGAGGTGACAATATGCAAAAATAACCCTTACTGTGTTAGTAACGCAGAAGAAATTTTGTTATGAATACTGAAAAAATAATCATTAATCACACAAAACATTTAAATTATTTCTTGAATCTTGAATCTTTTTACTTTTTAAAAAAATATTAGTACAGTAGGGTGAACGTTTCGGTTGTCAAAAATAGCGTTTTTCGTGCGTCCGTTTTTCGTGTAACGTGCGTGCGTATAGCGTGCAACGTGCGTTTGCTGAAACGCTTTCTCAAGCGTGCATCGTTTACAAGCGTTTAACGTTTATCGTTTTCCGTGTATCGTTTTTCGTTTATCGTGCGTCTGAAAGCGTGCGTTTCTTATTCCCAGAAACGTTTAGCGTGCGTCTGCGTTCGTCTAAGCTCTTAAGTACCGTGTTTTGCGTCTGTTACTATTGAGAAGTAAAAGAATTAATATCTTAGATATATATATTATGTAAATTTGTTGTTTCTTAAACATGTAAGAGATGTTCTGTGTCCCTGTCAAAGAATAGAAATATTATATAAAGAAGTATTATTGTGATATTTACATTAAAGTTTTAAAGTTTGTGACCTCGCGGTGAATACTGGTCAGATTTCTACATGCTTAAAGCCGAAGATCAATTAGTTTTAATCCTATATTACATACGCATAAGATATAATTACTAATTAATTGCAACATTTTTGATATTCAATTCAGCAAACAGATGTTTATATGCGTACCAATATATATTAGATACGAGGTTCGTCAGACATCAAATGATGTGATCAGACTAGCACCCCACCCCCTTTACAAGTTCATCTTCTGACTTTTCATCAAAGACTGTCCGAATCCTATCCGAATACTATTTAGGGTGATAATTATTTTAGACAGTTCCTTCCTATTTTTCTTGACAGATTTATATTGATATGTAACAGCCTGGCAGGCACTCGAACCCCTGACACTCGGAATACGATTCCGCGGCTCTTGAGTTCCTCTGAGCTATTCGGCCGCTTACACGTTTTACTTGTTTAAATACTGAATAGTTATAAACCTACTGTGTATGCAAATATTTCTTCGAATTTCCCAGGGTTACTTAGCATTGTGAATTAATTTCTAGCTTGGCTATACAAATGTTTGTCAGTCACAGGGTGAGAAAAAAGTGCATCCTGACATGTACTCGAACCCGTGACCATCTAAATACTGTACCGCAGCTGTACCGACATTTGTTAATAGTTTCATTATTTGTACATGTATAGTGAACATTTTACTAATTATACATTGTACTATTTCTATATTTTTGTACAAATAAAAATAACTAGATATTTTTCTAGATAAAAAATTCTATGGTGGCTAAAATATACCATGTTGTACTTTTTAGACATGTAATCACAACAGACAGGCTAAGCCACACTTTACAAAATTCCCCTATCTGTCAGCTCATAATCAAGGCATAGACTACTATTTTTGTATGTGGCCTGGGCTTTTACTGTTCACTTACAAACCGTATAACACTGATAGCGAACAGATGCGCAGGCTGGTCTGGATCCATGCTGGTCGCAAACCCATTATGTTGCTTTTATCGTGACGCGGCTCAAATATATCTTAATCTTATATGAGGTCCATAATATAACCCACTTTGATAAACATATATAGCTTTCTTGATTTTTATTCTGTATATTATCTAAAATCACTTTTAAGGTTTATCAATCCGTAATCATTACTTAACATAATACCCCTTTGAGATACCCGAGATGAGCCTGTGCCGCCCTTTGCTAACTTAAAAGTATATAACCTATCCATATATAACCATATAATTCTTTGAAGTTTTTTCTCAGCTGAGTAAGATAGGTATGCTGTAGTCCCAAGTCACTTGTTTAACTTCCCTCAAGTAAGTTATAAACCTCATAACTGATAAAATTCTAACTATAATAATTATACTTAAATATCACCTATGTATTTATATAAATTTACAAAAACCCATTTTGCATACTAATATATCTTTTGGGACCTGTACAATTTTAATTGATTGTAATTTTAATTTTCCTACAATATCAATTTTATGCTTCATAGGTAGGTCAGTTCATTAAAAAAGGCATAATACAAGATCCCTATGAAAAGTAATGTAAATGATAACTCAATCCAAATCAACTTTATTAATTAAAAGCTTTCATTAGATGACTTAAAAAAGAAGATTTCAAAAATTGTCAAGGAAAAATATAAATGTTATAGTAAATTTTATGCGGACCCCAACTATTAAAGAAAGCAGTGCCACATAAAATGTTGATACACCGGGTAATTTTACCTTAAACTTAACCTCTTAGGAAATGATACAGAATTTTTTATATAACATAAATCTATTATATTAATTAACAAACATATGTAATTGACTAAAATAAGGTAGTCCTAACAAATTTCATTACAAAATATGAGAATTATGGCAAGATCTCCTAGAGATTCCTAAATATTCAACAAAGATTGGTGGCACTACCGAAAAATCCTTACAAACTATGAAATTTTACCCTAATGTTAATATAGAAGCCTGGAAAATTATTAAACAATATGCTAACGAGAAGAACGATTATAAGTATTATCATATTTAATTATACCAATCGTATCTAATTGATAAGTAAGGAAGTCCCACCAAATTCATACAAAATATGATGTTATTTTTAAAATTCAGTAAGATACCTTCTGGTCTCTAAGATTCTTGATACTACCAACTCACTCAAAAAATGGGGATTTTTACTTCGTGATGATGTTGTCAGCCTAGGAAATGTCCGAGAATCTATTATGAGGTTGCCAGAGTATAAACTCGTTCCATTTCTGTCTATTCCGAGAAAATTAAACTTAACTAAGTGCGATAATCTAAATTTGATTATAAAATAAGAATATCTCAATAAATTACATTGAATATTCAAAAAATTATGGCTTATTTCCTATGATGTATAACTATACAAGCTAACACACTAATTCATTAACAAGAGCTGTCGGTAGGACAGCAACGCTCGACTATTCTTAGTGCTTGATAGTAAAAAAAATGCTTGATACAGTTACCTCCTCCTGTTTACAGGTTGGGGTCATGATGGTGAACAAGTGTGCAAAGTTTCAAAGCCATATGTCAATGGACTTTGCAAATATTTGAACTATTACAAAAACTTTAACGTAAATTCTAAGTCGAAAAAGGGGCATAATTCTGTCAAAATGCTTGATAGAGTTACCTCCTCCTGTTTACAGGTTGGGGTCATGATGTTGAACAAGTGTGCAAAGTTTCAAAGCCATATGTCAATGGACTATGAAAATATTTGAACTATTACAAAAACTTTAACGTAAATTCTAAGTCGAAAAAGGGGCATAATTCTGTCAAAATGCTTGATACAGTTACCTCCTCTTGTCTACAGGTTGGGGTCATGATGGTGAACAAGTGTGCAAAGTTTCAAAGCCATATGTCAATGGACTTTGAAAATATTTGAACTATTACAAAAACTTTAACGTAAATTCTAAGTCGAAAAAGGGGCATAATTCTGTCAAAATGCTTGATAGAGTTCCCTTCTCCTGTTTACAGGTTGGGGTCATGATGGTGAACAAGTGTGCAAAGTTTCAAAGCCATATGTCAATGGACTTTGAAAATATTTGAACTATTACAAAAACTTTAACGTAAATTCTAAGTCGAAAAAGGGGCATAATTCTGTCAAAATGCTTGATAGAGTTACCTCCTCTTGTCTACAGGTTGGGGTCATGATGGTGAACAAGTGTGCAAAGTTTCAAAGCCATATGTCTATGGACTTTGAAAATATTTGAACTATTACAAAAACTTTAACATAAGTGGTTACGCCGACGCCGACGCTCGGGTGACTGCAATAGCTCTACTTATTCTTATCGAATAGTCGAGCTAAAAATGGGAGTAATATTACCTGATTATAACCTCATGGTAAATGAATCAAAGTTATATAAGCAACATGGTATTAATATATTAAGTTAAACCTACATCAAATTGACTCATATAAGAAAATCCCAACAAATTTCATTGCAAATTAAGAAATAATGGCTAATTTTCTATAATGCCTTATTAATAACTTTACCACTCTAAATCATTGAAAATTTGAGTAAGTTTACCTTGTTATAACCTTTTGGTCACTGAAACAAAGTAAGTAAAGCCAAATAATGTTATACTATCAAGTAAATACTACATCTAATTGACTAAAATAAGAAAACCCCATTGAATTATATTGACAATGAAGAAAGATAGGGTAAATTTTCTATGATGCCTATTTGTTCAAGCAAATACATTACATTTTTAAAAATGGGGGTAATTTTACCTTATTATAACCTCCTAGGAAATGAAACCAAGTTAGTAAAGCAACATATCACTATAATATTGAGTAACAATTACATCTGTTTGATTGAAATGGAAAAAATCCACCAAATTTCATTGAAAAATAAAAAAAGGTATGGCAAATGTCCTATAATGCAGACAGAGGTGTTCAGATCCACTATCAGTAAGGAAGTGTTCCCTTCCATTACTGGCATGGTATATGGAACTGTAAAACTGATTTTTTCATTTTTACAGCTCAGAACTATTCACTATTGAGGGGAGAAGATGTGCAAGCAGACTGATAGCTTAGCCGGTAGTCAGCTTTGACACTGCATTCAAGTCCCTGGCTCTAGTCCCAGTCAGGCTGCATATTTTTCTCACCCTTTTGACATTTGACTCCCAACAGTTAGTAATAAAACAATGTGAAATTGGCCTTGAAGTTTCATACCATCACCTATTCCAAAGGGGACTGTGATGGATGGTGTAAAACTCAAAGTCCTATTTCAAATTGTTCACTGTTACCCATTCAAGGACGAATTTTCAATAAAGCAGGAGAATATGTAATGGTTCCGAACTGTTCACTATATAGGGAGATGATGCGTAAGCAGCTAATACATTTATAGTTCAGTCAGTTGAGTGGCAGAACGGTATTCCAAGGGTCCGGGTTAAAGTCCAGGTGAGGCAGCACCTTTCTTTTTTAACTTGTGACAGTAAACAAAAAAGGAAAGTATTAGGCATTTAATGTTCCTTAATAATAATATAGCATATTATTATTATAACATATAGTGCATAAAATGTCAATAAATTTCAATTTCAATACTATGAAACATATTTTTCTGATGCCGCTGCTCTTTTGGTAAATCCATATACTTTACAGTTAACACATGATTCACAAATTATTGGAGTCCAACACTCCCCCCTCCTGGCACTTATGGATCGAGGTGCAATGAGGTTGACAAGTTTCTCCATTTTCCTCATTTTTTTTCTCGCTTACAGTTTCGGGCTCAAAATACAAGTTTATTCTTAAATATAACACTTTAATTCATTAAATTTCATTAGGCTTTTCACACTTCTATAACCATTCTTATCTGTTTATATTAAAACATATTTTATCAATATCTTTTTATGGAATTTAATTTTTTGATTACAAAAAAAAAAAGAATGAATATATGCATGTAGTTTTTACAGATGATAATTTTTTCAGAATTCATATAAAAAATCAAATTAATATTTATTTTCCCAGGGAAATTTCATTATACGTATTATCACCGAAAATCTTTTTTATATCAATCATGTTTGCAAGTATGTTTTATATTATATATATTTAAGAAAATAATATATCCCAAACAGTGATTTTATCGCTCAATAACATCACTGTTTGGAGTTTGGATGCGAGGAATTATATCACGAGGGCGTAGCCCTCGTGATATAATGATGCCACATTCGAAACGAACAAACAGTGATGTTTATCAAAGCGATAAAATCACTGATTTGGATATATTATTTCTCTTCTAACACGACATCAACAAATAAATATTGCCATACTTGATAGTTAAGCAAATTTGCGCCTCAGATTTGTTTCCGTACTTATTTTCGGCGTGTCAGATTTTTTGTGGTTACGTCACGTGTATAATGATTACGTCACATGTCCAAATTTAGAATGTCAAACTGTGCATCTGTTGCATAATAACACACACTTTCCATTCTTTCTAGGTCAATAGGGTAAATGCGGGTCATGTTAGAATATAATATAACCCATAATGCATGGTATTTATTATATATATTTATCAAATTGAAAAAAAGGTGGTTAAAAATTGAGGTTGAAACTTTCAGGGCCGAAACGTCCAGTAGCTGTAAAGTCCTGAAACATATAGATCTAGCCCCTTGTCTGGAAAATATGTTGGGCTGCCGGTCTGCAATGTATGTTTTCCTTTGTTTAAAAAGGTCATGTATTAATTTCGTTCGCCTGTATGTAAATGATTTGATCATTTGATCGCTGATTTAGCGAGTCTTTACACAATGTTTTTATAACGCTAAATGACGTCATGTCAAATTATATGCACGGATGTGCAATACCATATTTACTGAGTGGCAAAATCGGCACTGGTGTATGATAAAGCATAATAATACGGGGAAGTCAAAAGACCGTGCCCGCGAAGCGGGTCCGGGCTTTGGCTTGCCCGGCTATAGACTACATGTGTATATTTAAAAGAAAATCAAATAAAAAACAATTAAAAAATATATAGAATTCTATACCTATCAATGAAATTTTCAAGTGTCAGTTCTAGTCGGGCGCCGCCATTTACAATGTAACTCAATGATAATAGGCGGGTTATTCCGATAACGAAACAAATCTTAACTTTTTGGATAAATAATAAACGTTGAGTGTTCCGAGTGAAAACGGTGCATGTAATAATTATACGGAATGACACCTTTAAAATGGAAAGAATGAAAGGAATTTTTAATGGCTTCCCTGTGCATAGGCTTTGCCTAATTTCATATAACATATTAAGCGCATGTCAATAAATTTCAATTTTAAGTGATATGAAAAATATTTTCTGATGTGCTGTCTTTGTAAATCCAATAATTGTCCTCATTTTTTTTTACAGTTTCAGACCTAAAATAATTAATATTCTTAAATATTTATATAGATCTATACTAATATATATTGTAATGCCCTAGAAATTTTACCTTTTTTAGTGATTTCGCTGATTATTTCTACTTTCACTTTCGTTTTGAGAAGCTTTTACTGGCGACAAGACAGTAAATATCATGCGGTGTCCTAATGGAACATACAGGACATCAACTTAAATCTACGTATTGTGCCAGCAATTTAATCATTCTTGATTCTGGAAGCTTTTCCTTTAATGTTATCCATTTCCCTCAATGTTCGTTATCCGTGGTAGAATCCTTTGTTTTAATCTGTTTTCGTGACTTCTGTCAAAATAGTTAATTCCTTTATTTTACCCTCAATATTATATAGTTCGATTGTTTATGATGCAGCCTCACTTAATATATAGATTTGCCTCATAAATCCATCTGAATTTAATTGTTAGCACTGTATATTTATGAAAATTTGCAATGAATTTGCAATGTCGGCCATTTTGGACTATTACGTAGAGATTACGTAGTGAATGCAAGGGATAGTTCTTTATCCGATTGCGCATAAAAAGGAACACGTTACCCTAATATTTTTACTTTCGATATTAGCGCATGATAGCTTATAAATATATCTAAAAATCATTTGTTGAGGCTGTGACAAAAATTAATTTCGGTGCTAGGTTGAGTGCATTTCAGTTCTTACATAAACTCGTTTAAGGAGAAGGTAAAGGTAAAGGTAAAAATACATTTCTAGCTACCATAGATGGTAGTCAGACTATTCTCTCCCTTACCAGTTCCTCCCCTGACGTTTCCTCCCTGACGGTTCTCTCCCTATTTTGGGGGAGAATCGTCTGCATATTTGCAAATAAGCAGACAGTTCCTCCCCATCTTTATTTTTATTAATACATTATTGTTGAAGTATTTAGATGTTTAATAAATGGATAAGTTTGTTATTAAATTATAATATAAATTAGAAATAAAAATTTATTGGAGTATTTAGATGTTTAATACTTGGACATGTTTATGATTAATTGATATAGATTAGATAAAAGAATAGTTTTAGCATATTAGTATATTATTCTGATTTTTTATTAGATCTAAAGTATACTTTTTTATGTGTTTAATTTACTTGATTAGGATAATCATTCGATATTTATTATTGGGTGAGTTTTTTTTTTTTTTTTAATAAATAAAAAAATTATAAGAAAAAAAATATTTATGAATTTTAATTGCTAAATTTCATACTTTTGTATAATGAAGAAAGGAGTTCAATACACATGTGTGTTAAGTTTGCTGTCAGAGATAATTAAGGTGTTTATTAATTCATTATTCAAGAATCAAGGTGTAATCTAATAATCAAAATAACTGTGAAAAGGTATTGATAAACAAATATTTTTATTAGTTATTTGGTAATATATATTGTTTCATGTTAATGACTACATGTTCTTTAATCAATTTTGTATAAAAGTAAATGTGAAATGTGATTGCATACCAGTTGTTGCTTATTTATTTTTTATAACATACTTGTTACCACCTTACCTCACTATTTAACAAATAAATGAAAATCACTAGACCTTCACATAATTACAGGTGTATGTATACATATCAATCACTGTCCAATAATCTTAACCTCTCAAAATGAAGGTGTTAATAGGATTAAAATATCTGAGTTAAATTTACAAACATTTTTCAAATAAACATAAAATGCACTTTACTTCTTATCAAATATATTCTTTTAATAATCTTCAAGAAATATTATTTGATTAAGTCAAAACTAAAATGATAACTAACAAATAAAAATTGGGGGAGAACTGTCTGCATATTTCAAATTTGGGAGAGAACCGTCAGGGGAGGAAACGGTTTGGGAGAGAACCGTCAGGGAGAGGAACTGGTAAGGGAGAGAATAGTCTGTCATTCCCATAGATCTATATGATAATCAAAATTTATCGCTTTTTAACGTTCTACATGTAGCTAAAGTTGTTAAAAACTTTAAATGATTACGATGTTTTAATAAAGGTTTAGAAACGTTTTCATTTTGCGTGCGTTTTAGCGTGCGTATATCGTTTAGCGTATTTCGTTTAGCGTATATCGTTTTGCGTGCGTCTGCGTATTTCGTTTCGTTTTGCGTGCGTATAACGTGCGTTCGTATAACGTGTAACGTGCGTTCGTATAGCGTGTAACGTGCGTTTTGCGTGTAAACTGACACGTTCACCCTACTGTACATGTACATGTTTCTCAAGTTTGATTCTATTGACATACTTTGGCTCATCCTGAGGCATGCTTCTTTAACCTGTGTCCTTTATTCATAAATTGTTGGTCACTCATTGCTCTTTAATTGTGTAATATCGAGTTATTGCCCGTTGCATAAATACTTTCGGCATGACTCGTGTTGTACTATAAAACACAGAGAGTAGTCGGACAAGCTGTCTGTTTGTCAGCTCTTGTTTCAGTACTACCCTTACTATCCTTATTATTTAAAATGGTCTCGCCCATCTTTAATATCTAAAATAGAATTACCCATCTTTATTATCTAAAATGGAATTTCTCATCTTTATTATCTAAAATGGAATTACCCATCTTTTATTATCTTAAATGGACTTGCCCATCTTTATTATCTAAAATGGAATTACCCATCTTTATTATCTAAAATGGAATTACCCATCTTTATTATCTAAAATGGAATGACCCATCTTTATTATCTGAAAAAGACTTGTCCATCTTTATTATTTAAAATGGAATTACCCATCTTGATTATCTAAAATGAATTACCCATCTTTATTATCTACAATGTAAAATGGAATTACCCATCTTTATTATCTAAAATGGAATTACCCATCTTTATTATCTAAAATGGACTTGCCCATCTTTAATATCTTCCATGGACTCGCCCATTTTTAACTCAGGACATAACCATTCTTAGGGAAAATTTCAAAATATGCACTAACTGAATACCGAATAGTGCAGACTATGATCAGACTGATGTGCCGACTGGACTTGGTCTGCACCGACCGCATGAATACCAGAATATATTGTCGACAGCAATGTTAACTTAACCTATAAGTTGCCGATAAACACTGGTAGCAGAGGACAGTAACGTAAATTCATGCCCGATAACATATATGTTTATCATCTTTAAATTAAAGTCAGTCATCCCATAACAGTTTAAAATTACATTTTATGTATAAAACATCATATTATCGGAGTCTATCTGGTAACTTAAATAATTTATGAACTTAAATTACTTGAAAAATCTTATTCAAGCATTTGTTGTCTACTTAAGACACCCCGATCTCTAGGTGTGCGCGTGGGCAGGTGCAGACGCAAGTAATATTGAAATAGAGCTGAAATTATTCATAGTTAATGATCAGAAAATAGTATAAAAGGAAAATATTACGGAATGTGAATGTGTTCGAACGCCATAAAAGCACCGTGGTAACCGTTTACATATGACATTTTTTGTAATTGTATGCCCAAACATTGCAAATTGAAAAAAGAAATTTCCACCAAAAAATAAAATTTTCAAAGCTTCTCTTGGATTAGTGATAAAATTAAAACAATGAATGGTTGCAATTTATTTATAATTTTGCCAAATTTTGTGATCAAACACAGGGCATATCCGTTGTGTCATTCCTTATATAGTCATCAAGTATGAGTTGTGGCCCTTGAAGTTTGAGGTGTGGCCCTTGACGTTTGAGTTGTGGACCTTGAAATTAGAGTTGTGGCCCTTAGAGTTGAGTTGTGGTTCTTGAAGATTGAGTTGTGGCCCTTGAAGTTTGAGTTGTGGCCCTTGAAGTTTAAGTTGTGGCCCCTGAAGTTTAAGTTGTGGCCCTTGAAAGTTGAATTGTGGACCTTGAAATTAGAGTAGTGGCCCTTAGAGTTGAGTTGTGGTTCTTGAAGATTGAGTTGTGGCCCTTGAAGTTTGAGCTGTGGCCGTTGAAGTTTGAGTTGTGAGCCTTACAGTTTGAGTTGTGATCCTTGATGTTTGAGTTGCGCCCTTGCAATTGGATTACTGTATACAATGACATTTATGATATATCACTTTCCTAGAAAGTAAGACTTACTATTTGAAATGAGGTTCTGTTTGCTTCAGTTGCTTTATATAGAGTTTGAAGGTCAGTGCCCAAGATATAAATTTGACAAGACCAATATTTACCAGAGAGGGATATGCAATAGTGCCATTATTTTTAGGCAATCATACCAGTTTAAAGGCCCAATATCAAGTATCACTTACGACACTTAGTATAAAAGATACGTGTACGCGTAGAAATAAACCAATAGAATTTAAACCATTTAACCCCCTCCCCCGCAAATTATTAATGACTACATCATATCTGAAGGAGACGAGAGGAACACATCAACTAATTAGAATGTCATTTCTAAGAGGGTTAATCGCGAACATCTAATAAAATCTTCAGTATTTATTTGCCTATGTATTTCAACAGCTGTTATGGCATCGTTTCCGTGACTCGGCGTGTCAATCACGTAACTGTTTACATAACATCCGCTGTAGATGATAGTCTCGAATTTTTCAGGTGCATTCAAACTCTGTTTTTCAAACTTTGTTCCTTCCAACATACATTGTGTTGAATGTACACAACGAGCTTGTGTCAATATTGAGTGGCGTTAAAATGTTTAAATTAGGCAAACAATAGTTTCTAGTCCAGTTTTTTTGCAAAGATTTAAGCACTCTTATAAATCTTATTTCTCAAGTTGAAGAAATGATCATTTGCGATGGATGCTCAAGTATGATACATAAAATTTTTTGTTTAATTTTAATTTATTCTATCTTATTGGTTTTCTAATAAGCACGTGTCTAAAGTGCCCACAATCACGGATTTATATTACATATAAATCCGTGCCACAATTAAACATGCATAGTGTATGACTTGTAAGTCGCGTGGGCTCAAGCCCGCCATTCCTTGCTGGTTCCGGGAACGTATTCGAGAGCGCATCTATATGCCTAGGCTATTGCTTCTCACATAATCGAATAATCGAACTGAAATAAATCACTTTATGCATGTACTCATATATGTGTAAATAATAAGTATAAACACAAGTGTACAGTTGTTTAGCACTGCTTAAAATATATGATTTACAAGTATTTAATTGTTTTAATTTTGTTATAATATGTAAATTGAAAATTTCAAAATGTTCGCATGCTGTTTTCAAGGAGGAAACTATCTAACATCATGCTATTACAGGAGTATAAACTTAATTTGTGAGAAGTAATACAGCGCTGTTTCCTTCTCAAGCTGTTAAGATAAGATCTAGTGATTATCTAGTGCTTATCTAGTGATTATCTCCTCACTGGATGAATCAAAGGTTTCAATTAAGAGCTTGCTGCAAGATCAGTTACACATGTCATTTTTCAAGCTAAGCTAAAATCTTGATCTTTATCTATTATGCAATCATATGAATAATTATATAGTGTTGAGTATTGAAAAAAGCTTAAGCCAGTGCTAGGGATGTGGAAGATGTCGCACTTTTCTTTATCTCTTATGATCAGACTACAATTTTCATCTATTTGGGATTATTGTGAGGGATCTCTTCTTAACGGTGTACCGATAGGGCCATCGCGAAACACACATATAACTCGAGACAACGGGAACTCGAAATTACAATGGTGAAAAAAGTCGTACGGTACGATATAAAAAGGCGAACGTACGGTAGTGAAAAGTCAAGATAACGAAACCACAATAGTGAAAACTCGATAAGATTTCGTGTTTTCACCATAGTACTTTACACCATTGTGTCTTTTCACCAATATATTAACCTTAAGCTAACATCATGATTCAAAGCATACCCTTGGTAAAAATATTTTTGTCATCCACTGTTACGACCTCTGTGCCCATGCCAGACAAAAAGGCAAAACTACGATGGTGAAAAGTCGAAAGTACGAAGAAGAAAAAGTCGAAACCACGATGATGAAAATTGAAATAACAAAACCACGATGGTGAAAAGTCGAAAATACGATGATTCAAAGTAAAAAATAAAATTGTGAAATTTTGAAATAACGTAACCCTTAAACCACGATAGTGAAATGTCGAATGTACGATAGTGCAAACTCGAAATTATATCGAATTTTCACCATCGAGGTTTCGTTATTTCGACTATTCATCATCGTACTTTCGACTTTCATTATCGTACCTTCGACTTTTAACTATCGTGGTTCCGTTATTTCGACTTTTCACCATCGTAATTTTGTGTTTCCGTTAGTTCGAGTTATGTGTGTCGCGATGGCCCTAACCGGACACCGTACTTTTTTTCCATTCGCGTCGTTAGATAAAACACGGATGTATCCGTGGATAAAACTATAACGTCAGTTTGCGCAACACTGGATCAAAACTGAAATATTTAAATTTAATTTTCACTATAACAAATATAAATTTAAATTAAACTTTTTTTCAATATAGTAAAACAAAATGCTGAAAGCAGGTGCAGTTTAAGGACTGCCTCATACCACTTTTTTATACCTAAAGGTCGTGTAATATCGGCAAAACTCGACAGTTCCCATCTGGCCGAGGCTCGCATTCAGCGTTTACACGGCATTGTTCGCCTGTGTACAATCGCAACATTTCGGTCCTTTCCGGAGGACTTCTAGTGACTAATTAAATCATCGGCGAGGAACGCCGTGTGTAGAGCAATCTGAATAGCTTTTTCATTGCAGTTATAATTGAATTTTTATTAACATGTTTTCTTGGTATGTATGTGAATACAAATGCGCATGGTCCCGGGGGTTTATTTTTAAATATTTTCATTAATATTATAAAAATAGCCTCTATATGCTTATTACTACAAGACGGTAATGGCGTTCCATATATCAAGCCTCATTCTGACGTTTACTATTAAACGCACGACTATGCCCGGCTAATTCTACCATAAACACACTTGAAGGAAAGATGTCCTTAAAGATATTAATATTTGGATTATCCTTTGGTAAGTCATTTTAAAGTTGTAATAATAGAAAAATGAAATACAAACATGTAAAGTTATGATGCTTTTATTATTTTGAAAATTTGAAATATTTATATTCAACTTTTAATCATTTTTTAAATCATTTTATTTAACGTACATATACCTGTTTAGGAATTCGAAAGTTAAACAGGAAATTCAACTGTACTTAAGACTTTCTCTATTTAAACATTAAAAGTTGAAAACAAACATGTGTGCATTCTTTTTGGAATGAATCATTGAAAATATTTCGGGCACGTGTATGTGAAAAGAATGCGCTCGTTACCTAGCTTATGTCTACAGATGTTAGAAAGAGAGAATGCTGGGCTGCGTTTTATAAAAATTCCTAAATTTGTTCTAAGTCTTAGGACTAACGACAAACTATAGAACTTACTTAAGACCATTTTAATAAATATTTTCAATTTTAGTAAAAGTTCTAGTCTTTGATTTAATTCATTCTCCTGAGAAAAGTTATACAATACAATTATAGGCACGCACTTCAATCTGCAATGTGGAAAAAAGGTTCTGCTTCAGCGCTATTCAGAAATTGAAATTTCTCAACATAAGTCATATAAGTTAGGACATTTTCTTTGGAACGAAATTTGTCACAGATGAAGTCTCAAGACATATTTAAGACTATAGGTCTTCCAATGAAACGCAACCCAGTTTTTCTACATTGTTTACCCTGAATATGCTGAATTTGTGTAATGGAATTACCCTACTTTTGACATAGCAATAGCCAATTTGAAAGTTTAGGAATTTCTATATTTTCATTGTTGGTTCAAGGTTTAAGAATGAAAGAATGTCTGCCAGACAAAGAATGTCTGCCAGACACAATTTTGTCATACATAATTATGTTATAAAGCAAAAAAAAAAAAAAAAAAAAATACAGTTAAACTCTTTTTGCTAGCTTTTATCGAAATACCGGCTTAGACGTACGATATCGGATATAACGTAATGTTTTACAATGTAATACATTGTACTTTCATTACGAATTTATTTTTACTTTACATTCCTTTGTTTTTCTAATAAAAATCAGAACAATTCTAGCTGAAGAAAAACATTCATCCAGATCGACTTTTTTTCGTTTTCCACACTTCGTTTCGTTCGAGTTGTGACGTCATAAATTCTCAGTGACGTTATATTCATACGTCTTTTAATAAGGAAAAATAAAAACATTTATATAGAATTTCTTTACGTTAGTTATTTCAGAATACATGCAATAAAAGGAAAATCATGTGAGTGGATTACACACCACTCGTATTAATTGTATTAACCCTTTCCCCCATGAGCATATTGTGAAAAATGGCCGTTTTCACTGAAAAGCCTCCTGTTACAAGTTCAAACTGCTATGAAACTATGAAAAATGCTTCAATACTAATCAAACTTGGCACAAATGTTGACTGGACCATTGCCTTTGTAACGACATGCTCAGTCTTAAATTTCCTGTTACCATGGCAACGAGGGGGCATATCAAAATTGCCAAAAATCACTATTTTGCCTCGATTTTTTCCATCAAAATTTATTTCAAAGTGCTGCAACTTCTCAAGGGATTGAGATAGAGTCAAAGGCTTTTCAGCTTTGGTTAAACGTTACATTATGATCGACCTGGGGTCATTTTTAGCCTCTCACAAGTCCAAAATTTTCTTGGCGATGAGGGGGACTCCGCCCCCCTTCAAACCCCCCTAACATCCCCCTTCTGGCAACCCCCTGATGTATCTTTTGGATGGGGGGGGGGGGGGCGGCGCCGAAAAAGTGCTCAATTTTTTTTAGCAACATTTCTCAAACGAAAACTTATGTTTGGGGCCCAAATAGGACATTTTTTCCTATTTGAGGCCCAAAAAAGGGGGGGGGGGTCGAAAGTGCGTTGTTTCGCGTATATATGTGGTAAAGGGTTAAGGTGTTATCACACACTAACTGTCGTCTGCCCAACAGAATAACACGCTCCTGTGAAGGATAATGAATGGGTGTACGTTCAATACTGAATTTATTAATAATATTGGTCACTAGTAAATCCTGGTCAAAATAGACTGGGAGAGACCGGGAATTACCGATAGGAGTGATAAATAGATATATCTATAAATAGATTTTCGGAATATTTAGGTCAACAATAACATACCATGATAACCCACTGTGTACTACAAAATGATGAATAAAAAAACCCGTAGAGCGCGATTTATTGACGGAAAAGGTTATTTCATTTGAAAATGTTTGCATTGCGAAATTCTCCAGTTCGCTATTCATTGTAACATATCGCGACATTTCATTCTTAATTAATAATCAATCACCCTCACACCGAAAGGAATGATCGGCTTTTATTATGACCGACTAAACGGCTCGAGAAGTTGCTGTCGCCCTTTCACAAAATCCGATTTCATTCCATAAGGGCGCCGCGCTTCGGCGCGGACGCCAATAAAGGTCGTCCCTGGCACGCCTTATCACCTTTCCACGACTCGTTTAATATAGGCCTATAATGTAATGATATTTTCATTCAAGGAAGGTGCCCAACTAGCTTGAAAATAAAAGTTGAAATGATAGATTGCAGCATGGTTGTAAACTAATCTATTCCAGGTCAAATATTCTGTGCAAATGTAGGACATTAAATCGGAACATTGCATTGAAAAAACATCTAAATCACGCATATATTTAAAAATTTCTTTCGTGCAGTTTTGAAAAGAATGCTTGATTGAAACCCAATCCTATGCATATTTACATAGGACGTGAAGTTACGGAAATCTTATGCTTTTTCACGAGGTAGAGTGGAGCGATCGTCTATTGATATTATGTAAACATTTTTTTTTTTAATTTATCTCTTTTTTTAAAAAAGAGAGTTTGCTGTACCACATATCCCCCTTTTTGCCTTTTTTGTTTTGTTTATAGTCACACTGATACTGTTTTGTTAAGGTCTTATTGCGACATTCTAGCTTTATTGGTGAAGGATTACTCGAAACAACTTGCAACTCGATCTGATTAAAAACAAGTTTTTGAATAATGATACTCCTTCTTCGAAATAACAAAATGAGATAAGATTGCCGCCCGGACCTGAAATAATTCACAGTAAGGCACTAAGGTTTTCCGACTACTGCCCTGCCCTCACACATAAACCACGACCTTACTGCGACCTGAAAACTAATAAAATAGCATTTTTCTTTCAAAAATCGTTGGTTTTCTTTCAAATTTCTCTCGCAGACGGTCCGGGGCTCTGCAGTCTTGTGTTCAGTACGTTTTCTCTATTTCCTCAATACGACCCTTCTACGTCCATGGCGTTTCCACTGCGACTGTATTGCGTCCCCAAGGCGACCCCACGGCGATCATCGGCGACCCAGCTGCGACTGTGCTATGTTCTCTGCGTCCTTACGGCGACTCTACGACGACTATTGCGTTTGTCCGGCGACTGTCCTGCGACTGTACGACGACCCTACTACGTTCTTGCTACGTCTATAAAAACAATACTTTTTACCAGTAAATTTCATTCTGAGTCTGACATTCAACGAGTGAAGACGTATATTTAATTAGTATTAAGTTAAATCATCCATATTATTCCAAAGATGAGAGGCGGGCGAGGCAAAAGAGCGAGGGTCTCTTAAGTGCTACAAGTTGACCCAGTCGCCGCTTCAGATATGCAGTTTGGTAGTGGTTCACAGTGTGTAGAAATCGCGGCTTCATCCACTGGCGGAGACGCATACAAACAGTCTTCTAGTGGTCCACATACGGTGTCCTTAGTACGAGTGTACTACGTCTATTGCGTTCTTATTGCGTCCTTACTACGATGCTGCTGCGACTATGGCGACTCCACTGCGATCCCACAGCGACCTAACCAGGACTCAGCAAGAACGCAGAGTTTCTGCGACTGTTTTGTGCATGTTCAAAATAGTCGCCGACGGTCTGCGACCTTGTGCGTCCTTGGGTTCCTCGCTACGACCTCGCTGCGTCCCTGCTGCGTCCATGGCGACTGTGCTGCGTCCTGGGTCGTAGCAAGGTCGCAGTAAGGACGCAGTAAGGTCGCGAGGTATGTGTGAGGGCATGCAGTATTAGTAAAAAAGCTGAAAAACTTAAATATAATAACTCGAAGTCCCTTGCAGGATTCGAACCCCTAGTCAGCAGTCTAAACCACACAACCACAGGGACCACCTTCCTTTATTTATTATAATTAAGTGGTAGCTTAACGAGACCATGAGTAAAAGCGTAAAAAATAATTTTAGTTTACACTATATATTTAGATTTAAAAATGTATCTCTATCTTGGTTAACATCAGCTTTATCGTTTGCTTTACAAAGATAACATATAAAGCAAAAGTAAAGAATACATGTCGCTGAAAAGAAAATTAACTTTATTGAAGCTTACTAAGGCGTTAAATTTATTTATACAGATCTTCGTGTTTAAAAATCATATTTTTATCAATAGTTAGGAACAACCTTCCATGCACATATTTTTCAAATAAAATTCAGTTAAAGTTCACCTTGCATCGTTTATTGCTGTCAAATGATGAGTTTTTAGCGCTTTTTACGTACTGACTTATATATAAAAGAAAAAACCCAACTAGTTTATTATTAATTTCGAAATCGGGATTATTTTAATTAGCATATAGTTTCCAACCTAATCGGACTAAAACTAAGTTGTATAAATTTACTTATAACAAAAATCAAAGTTGACGAAATTTGTTATGTAAGTTTCATGCAATGACTTCAATCTGATACAGTATTCAAAATCTCCATGATAAGGTCAAGGTCAATGAAACTTCAAATCAGTTTTTCGTTTTGTCTTTCTATCTTTAATAATTAATAATTTATTTATCATGACTAATACATTTAACATTTAGTATACATTCGCCTTGTTTAAATATCTAGGTCAAGGTCACCAATTCATAGGACAGATTTTTCTACTATCCCGTGTAATGTATCCATTTCTGACCGATGTTTTAGTTTTTTTTATTCTATTCACATATACAATTAAATAAAGTTAACCCCTGTAGTGGGTCTGGGGCTACTGAGGTCAAGGTCAATTGATGTAACTTTTCTTCCTTTGCGTCACTTTTGTCTTCATTCAAGCGAGTAATGCAACAGGGTCATTTTGACCCTCACATTACATAGTTAGTTAATTGTTAATCGAGTTCAAAATTGTTTTAATGTTTAAAGACAAAGAAAAATATCATGTAATATCTTTCTGTTTTAGGATTTATCGTCTGCAACAGTGACTTTGACAAGATTGTAGACGACTTCTGGGAATGGCGACTAAAGAACAATCCTGCATTTGCCTCCAATGTTGGGGACCAAAGATATACGGACCAACTTGAAGATTACAGTCTTGAAGCCTTTGAAGGCAGAAAAGTAAGATTCACAAAAATGTTAATGATATTCGAGCTGTTTAGATGAATTTTGAATACTTTTGCATGATTTAAGGAAAACAATGGTATTGCTTAAAGGGAAATAATATTATGACTTAAAAGGAGGCTACTGCATGGCTTAAAGGGAAGCAATTACTTAGCTTAATTAAAAGAAAACCACTGTCATGGTCAAAGGGAATCAAAGGCAAACAACTATAGGAAAGCAACTGCGTGACCTTATAGAAGACAACTGATTGGTTTAAAGGGAAGATATTGCATATCTAAATAAAAACAATTGCATGAATTCAGGGGAAACAATTGTACTGTAAATTCCATTTACAGAGAAACAATTTCTGTCTAAGGAGTAAACAATTTCCTGGTTTAAAGGGGAGTATTTGCATGGTTTAAATTAATGCTAATTTTAGGCTATACATACACTTTATTTTTTTTTAACTGTTCACAGCACAAATTTTGAAAAATGAAAGAAACACAGGCATGAAAGTCACAATATCAACCGATTGGTCGTAATACGATAAAACATGGCTGAAATTGCTTCATAGTAACTTTGACGCGAACGTCCTTCCATCTAAAAATAAGCGCCAAAAAGATGTTTACGTTTATTGAATTTATGCTCATCTTACACGCTTTAATTCGAGTTCTCTCTTGATTTTAATAAGCATTTTATATAGCCGTTTTAGCGTCAGCAAAAATTGTTGTTCAATGAAGACTTGACGTGAACGGCCTTTCATATACGCTTATTGAATGCAGACTCATTATGCGCTTGGATTGATTTTGATAAGCATTTTATACGTGTACGTTTAAAGCCGCATGCCTGCAGATTAAGTCTAAATTTCTTGAACATCTTGAGGATGTATTAAAAAAATATGAAATGTATAATATTGTCAAGTATTTAAAGAAACTAATTATCAATACACTGCAAATGGCACTTACAACCCACGAAAAATACCAAAAAGATATCAAAATATGCAAAATTACCAATTACTGCGTTTTTCACACAGTATAAATATGGTGATGGATGATGCAAAGTCAGTCAATAATTAATCGCACAAAACACGTTACTTATAACTTGAATCTTTAATCTTTTTACTTTCTTAAAATCTAAGTACATTGTTTTCTCAAGTTTGATTTTCTTAAAATAAATTGGCATTTTGGCAGCTTTAATCTTCTCCAAGATTTGGATCGGCAAATATTTTGCATCGTCTTTAAAGCAACACGCCTCCAGTTTTAGGTTAATTTTCATGAAAATTTTGGAAATGTTTTTAAAAGTAAAATATTGTGAGATGAACAAATAAAGCAATTTACATATTGCAATTGACACTTACAATCCAAGAAACTGACCAAAAAGTGGTCAACTTGTGCAAAAACAGCCCTACTGCGTTATTAACGCGTTATTAACGCAGTAGAAATATTGTGATAAATATTGCAAAAGCAGTCTTAAACGGCATAAAACATGTGAAATATCACTTGAATATTGAACAGTGTTGAATGTTTTTACCACTTTTTTTAAAATTTAAGTACTTTTTTTCTCAATAATAGTTTGGCTCATCTGGAGGCGTGCAGCTTTAAAGGTTACAAACGTTTGTTGCATTAATTATCGAATTAAAATTGTACTTTATGCACGCATATAATCTGCTCGTTTCGTCTTGTATTTCACGATAATATTGTTTGATGATATATGTTTTCTTTTCTGTTTTCTTTTAACAAAAAATGTCGTTTCAATATCTGGCACATCAAGATAATGCGTACATCAAGGCAATGCTCAAGTTGAACGCGTACATAGACTGGAGTAATTGGTACCCATCACTTATTATAATCGACTTGGTAACATGAAGCTCTGTCACGTGACTTATGTTTAAAAAGAAAATGAGAACCTTCCTGATTTTTTTTTTTGCATATAAAGTAATTGCGATATTTTTTGATTTTGTAAATATGTGACTAAGCAGTTCTCGGAGACTTACAGTGAATATAGGTGACAATATCCGGTTTGAAATACTCCGTCGAACAAAAATGCATACATATAGTGGGTATCTAATTTATCAGATCTTTATCTTTTCAAATATGCAGTCACATGAAAAACGAAAAACCTTAACGTCTTCATAAATAAAACAACCTTGTAAAATTATGTCCAAAAACTTTAAATGTTCATTATCAGAAGTGGGGAAATAGAAATTTAAGAAAGAAAAAAAAGAAAAAAAAAGGAAAAAAAAAAGAGATTTATCAAATATGATTATATACTTTATCGGTGCATCTCAAAAACAGTGTTTATTCTGTGCTTAATAAGGGTCCATCCGCCCTTTCAGGCACTGAGAGTACGAGCCCCGAACATTTCACCATTCATATCTACATGTGTATGCCAAATAGTGACCTATAAATCTTGAATCAGTTGTTCGCCGAATGATACTAGATATGTATGCAAGTCAAATATTTGTGATGATACCATTATATGCATCATGGAGTAAAATAAGGTGTTGCTGCCAAAATAAATTATCTAAACTTTTCTCACTATTCAAATGTGCTTGAAAGTTTATATACAGAAGATTCGTGATTTACGTGCACAATTCTTTAAATGTTTAAATAATATCTATTTGAGCCGCGTCACGACAAAACCAACCTAGTGGGTTCGCGACCAGCATGGATCCAGACCAGCCTGCGCATCTGCGCAATCTGATCAGGATCCATGCTGTTCGCTATCAGTTTCTCTACTTGTAATAGAGTTGGTAAGCGAACAGCATGGATCCTGATCAGATCGCTCTTTTTGCATTGTTCGTTTTTGCATTGATAGTTTCTTTTTTTCCATTGAATAACGCAAAAGAAAATTAGAATAATGACAACTACTAGTATAACAGATATAATTAGTGAAATATGATACATTCATGATATAATTAAAAATATGTTTTATGATTCTACATTGTTAATCAGTACAGTGTATTAAAATAATCCTAGAAGCCATTACTTTAGGGGAAAATTTGAAAAACAAGAACAGTAAGTACGGATTGAATAGCGAACAGCGTCCAATGACATTGATCAGACGGCACGGAGGTGTCGGCTGCTCCATGTATGGACTAGTCACATGGGTAATTTCAGTTGTCACAAACTGCCTAAAAAGGAAAACGCTAAAAGATTGGTATATTTTCTTAATACTGGTAGACGTTTTAATATTTCTTTATAACTTGAAAGGATCTACATTTATAAAAAAAGTTTCGCTGTTCATGTATGCTCCTGAACGCCTCTAGATACGATATAGATCACTATTTCCGGACTTGTAAAGATTATGAATAAAAAAGTTTATGTAGAGGAAAATGTACTTGACATAAAAAAGAATTTCTATGACAGATGTACCTATACTGTAGTGTAGGGGTAAACAAATATATCTCGACATGTGACTTCAGTGCACGTAAATGATATGAGCCGTGTCACGACAAAACCAACACATTGGGTTTGCGAAATTGCGACCAGCATGACTCCAGACCAGCCTGCGCATCCGTGCAGTCTGATCAGGATCCCTGCTGTTCGCTAACAAACCCAATAACAAGTAGTGAAAGTGACAGCGAACAGCATGGATCCTGATCAGACTGCGCTGATGCGCAGGCTGGTCTGGATCCATGCTGGTCGCAAACGCACTATGTTGGTTTTGTCGTGACACGGCTCATATGCTTAATCGTTGAAACTAGACTTTAATCTTAAGATAAAAAAATGAATTAAAGGATGTGTTACCTTTCAGTGATGCGCAGGCTGGTCTGGATCCATGCTGGTCGCTAACAAACCCAATAACAAGTAGTGAAAGTGACAGCGAACAGCATGGATCCTGATCAGACTGCGCGGATGCGCAGGTTGGTCTGGATCCATGCTGGTCGCAAACCCACTATGTTGGTTTTGTCGTGACACGGCTCATATGTTTAATCGTTTTAGATAAAAAAATGAATTAAAGGATGTGTTACCTTTCAGTGATGCGCCGGCTGGTCTGGATGCATGCTGGTCGCTAACAAACCCAATAACAAGCAGTGAAACTGACAGCGAACAGCATGGATCCTGATCAGACTGCGCTGATGCTGGTCTCAAATGCACTATGTTGGTTTTGTCGTGACACGGCTCATATGTTTAATCGTTTAAATTTAAAAGGATGTATCAGGTTTCAGTGAATTTTAATTCACCGGTTGTCGTTGCTGGCTTACAGTGTAGTATAAAGTAGACATTGTATGAGTGAAGGTCTGATACTATTTGTATTGAAAGACTTCTTAAATAAACTAATGATCTGTATTATGTAAGTCTATGCGAGATATAATATTATTTTATTCACAAAAAAAATGAGCATAATATAATTTTATTCACAAAAATAATAAATTTATGATACGAACGAATAAAAATCGGCGTAAATGTTATTAATAGATGATATATTTGGTAGATTTCATATTTTAGAGGTCCTCTATTAAAATCGTTCAAATAACATCTCTTAGACTTGTCAAAAAATTGACCGCGTACTTATTCCTGGAATTCCTTATATGGCATAATGCATATAGTAAAATCTTAAAAATCTATTTCTCTGAAACCGTAAGGGCTAAAGATTGGATATGTAGCATTAAACATCATATTGTAGAACAAGATTGTTCAAATTATGGTTCTTGGGGTAAAATTGACCAAGTCTCTGGGTCACCATTGGTTTCCATGACTCAATCAAACCGAGTCTGCAATTCTTATGTTTTGTTGTAATTAATGCTTCGGAGGGATCACTTTGTTTCCAGATTTTTTCCCTTTGGTATGTATACAATTTCAAATTGTAGCCTCCATTTTAATACTTGTGGTTTGTTTGCTTTACAGAATGATATGGACTTATTTTTGGAGCGTTTGTCCGCCATAAAACCTGAAACTTTGTCGGTCCCTGAACGAATCAGTTACGCTGTGCTGAAGGACACGATTCAAACTTGGGTAGATGGATACAAATGGAAAAAGTAAACAATCGTATTTGACATTTTTTTTTTGCCATTACAAAATAGAAATTTAAACAAGCGTTGTCATTTATAACGAATGTCATAACTGCTCGACAGATGATATTATTTTTTCTTTGTAATTATTGAGAAATTTGTTTTAACATTATAAATTTCCAGATTATGTCTTGCCTCAAACGTATTACACCAAATAAAACAATTTGGATAAGCATAAAATATCTTTTTATTATTAAAAAAAAACAAAAACAAAAAAACAACAACAACATAAAATATTCTTTATTCATGTAAAAAAACTACGACTAGAACATACACTTAAGCTCGCAAATAGGGTTTTGATATTATTGATGTGTTTTAAAATTTGCATGTGATCTTTGAATTTCAGTTACGGACCAATGAATCCTATTAGTTTCTTAGAGGGAATACAAACGTCTTACGGCAATGCTGCAGGCCAGGTGAAATTCGAAAATGCGACTAGTTTCATAAAATTTGCGACAAGGATTCGCGGATTCGGAATTCAGGTTTGTTACGAACAATTTACCCAAAAGTTTGAATTATTGAAAAATAGATTAATCTTATCTAATTATAGGCACTCTTATAGCTCGATATATATTCAATCTAAAACATTAAAAAATCGTATGAGGTCGGCAATTTCCGTTACTTTCCGTATCTTAAATTTAGCTTGAAAGCGGTTTAGGTGATATGATGTGATTCAATCATCAAGACGCTTATCTTCTTATACATGTTAGTGAGGGATGATTGCTTTAAATGTTCTGTCGCTCTTTTATTATTGTTATGTAAACTCTAATTCTTTGTTGATTTAGATTAAAATCTGAAAAATAGCTCATAGATTTATACCATTTTAACAATGATAAAAACAATCAATCTGAATGATTTCTTGTTTTTGTAGTATCTCATTGACTTAAAACACCATGTTATCTGAGTCTTGGTTTATACAGAATTCATTTCAGTTCGATTGTATAGGAAGCTATATATATATGGGCTTATAGACACTCTCTCGAATCCGTCGCTGGAACCACCCAGTACTAAGCAATGAATGTAAAGATTCTTTTTCAAGGAAACAACGGCTCTCCACTGACGGGGTTTGAACCAACGCGGACGGCGACCCTTAGATTGCTATTCCGACCCGTTAATCACTCGGCCATGTATCCATTTAGTCTACGACACTGAATCTATTGTCGATTCAGGTCTCCTTGTAGGCACTAACTTATTAAAATACTCTTGAATCGCATGTTATGTCAGACTGATTAAAGATAGCAGACGACCAAATATCTAGCATTTTTGTTCCACTTTAACTCTCATTTGGAACTGGAACATACGAAATTTAATGATTAAGTTATTTCTGAACGTATTTTAATTACAAAACGTAAATTTTCATATCATAATTAAATATGGTAAATTACTTTTCTGTATCTGTTTCATATTTATTAATATTAATATTTTTAAAATTGATCCAATGAAAAAAGTATTTAAGAAACCAACAACCTTTTTTTCCTACTATTTTGATTGCCCACCTCCAAAAATCACCGGAAAATTTATGCACGGAATATATCCGATCAACCCGGCATTACCGTGATTACGGCGTTTAAACACGGCGCTTATCGATCGATCGATTCCAATTGGACACCAACATTGGCACTGATAAGAAAGCGCGAGTGACATATCCCGTTATAGTACATCCCAGTTTGGAAGATCCTTGAATTGTTTGGTTTTATTAACCTGTCAAATACATACTGATTACACGGTCGATGCACACAATATATTAATCTTCGGTAGATTTTCGGTAAGTTCCGTGAGATGTACGCTTTACGATGGTATTTAATTTAATTTGTATGAATGAACTAAGTGTACTCAGCGTTATAGCGCAATAGGGTAAAGCATGAGTTTATAATCTAAGTGCCATACGTGTTTTAAGTTCGAGACCGCGTTGGTCCATGTTTTTTTCTTATTAATACTTTCAACATTATTGAAGCTATATGCGATTATTATTTTATTCCTTTTATTATGTTTTACTTAAAAAAGTCTATACTATTTTTAAAATTTAAATTTTTAACATGTTCAAATAATTCCTGTTTAAAATTAAAACGGATTAATATCAATAATTGTCATTTCAATGCCGTAAAACACACTACAAATCGGTTCCATTAATTATACTGCAAAAATAAAGAAAGAGTAGGCCTAAAACAATGTCATCAGTAAGGATCGAACCACAGACCTCTCAATTATCAGGCATTCTCTTTACCGACTGTGCTATTGTGAATTAACGAAAGCCTCCACATTAAGGTTGCATGACTTTCAAAACATGACCAATATACTCCACATTAATTCTCGTAAACTACACGGAACAAACCGAAGTGGGATCGAATATTTAAATGAGTGCTATAATGTATTCATAATTGACAGGTCAATAAAATCAGACTATACACTGATACAACGGTATCACAACTTTCCAAACAAATAAAATATTTCTGAAACGAAACATTAAAAACTTTGTTTCCAAATTACATGTTTGCTCAATACACATTGTAGATTGGCTCATTTTATTTATAGATTGAGCAGATAATAAAGAGGATGGAGGTGGCAATACGAGAGAAAACAACCTTAAGTTTAGAGTCTGTTGTAAGTTATTTTTATTTACATTTATGTTTTTTTTCTAATGACGAACATGGCGGCATTAACTCTGAAGACGACGAAAATGCAGACGACAGAAGAAACCTGTTACTGGTACTAACGATGTGATTGACGAAGACAATGGCAATGACGTTGACGGCGATACTGACACAAGTGACGACATGATAAATATCACATTGATATTGACGACAACACGTATACCACGACATTGACGGCGACACGCCTGTACTGACATTGATAACAACATAGATACATGTATATTGACCACTATGAAGCATTGACGACGGTATTTCTTCAGAACACATCGATGCTAACAAGTACATAGACTGTGATGACGACAGAGATGTTGACGACGACGGAGACGCTGGAAGCAATATTGTCTTTGATGACGAAGTAGACAATTACACTGACGATAAGAACAAGTAGAGATTTTGATGCTAAAGCATCAAGTCGCCGGATAGAAATATGATTGTATTATCATAAATAAAAGAAAATATCAGTTTAATGGTTCGAGTATAAAGAAAATAGGAACAATAAGTTGAGTAATGTTTATTCATAAACACGTTTTCATGTACTTGCCACAATTATATCTTTCTTGCTATAAACTTTGTAAAAGAGTTTTATGCAATAAATTTATGTTATGTTATAATAAAACATCATATTTGAAGCAAACTTGCTTAGCAATTTTGTCAAGAAACTGTTATCATTATTAGATAAGCAAGTATTGTTTGGCAATATTTACCCGAGACTTTCGGGAGCTGTTTCGTTAGCTTACATAACTTTTTATGATTAATGTTAACGATTTTATTGTAAGTATAATTACATGTATGATTATATCAATTAATACTGCTCGATGGTCTTATATGACGAAGTTGTTACATACGATATAGTTAACGTTTAATTGCCTTTCAGTGCGATAGACTATCAACACAAAGATAGTTTATTAGTTTTCTCTGTGTATCCAATACGATTCCGACCCCTACTGTCATACCGAGATTTTTCACACAAAATTACTTTGATTTGCACTTTAACCAGCTGCCAACCATTCACAAGTTACCTGTATGTCAGTCTTATCAGCCATTTGTTACTATTAATAGATTTTATAACAGTAACATATAACGGGTAGTCACGTGATTCTGGGAGAAGCAGTTTATAATAAATAAGATAAAAAAATAGAATAGGTCTCATAACATACAAACAACCAGATAATTTAAAAGTGTCATTTCAAATATCATACGTGATTTATTTATCATAAAATAGCAACGATTGACACTTTGAAAAAAGGAAAAACATCCCTAAATTCAATGACTGATCCATAGGGATACGTCATTAATTCATTTTATAAAAATTGTAATGTTGCTTTTTACGATGTCAATATTGGAATATTTCATTACATTGAACAACATTATTGTATGTTTGAATTTTTGAGATTACTGAAAACAATTGTAGTCTTTAATTGTTCAGTAATTGTTATGCTTTGTAACACCGCACTTTGGGGTCAAACGCACTTTGGGGTCGAACCCCAAAGTGCGTTATGCACTTTGGGGTCGGACCCCATAGTGCGTTACGCACTTTGGGGTCCAATTTCGACCCCAAAGTGCGTTAAACAGGTACATATGCATTTTTCAACATAAGGCAAACGACCGCACTTTGGGGTCAGAGAAAATTTATGTTCATTATGTTTTAAATAATATAGTGTAGTCAAAGCCAATGGTAAACAAAAATCAAGGTATTAAATAGACACAAAACATGTGCCCTGAATCAATAGGGATTTAAATGGTCTTGATTAGTAAGTGAAGAACTTTCACAAAATAAATCACCAAAAAAAGAATATGTATCAATGCAGATTCAGATTCACGCTTATTTTCATGAAAATTTTGAAAATTTATTTGAATGTATAATATTGTGGAACAACCAAAAGGAAGCAATTTGCACATTATCAATGGCACTTATAACTTACGTTAATTACCAAAAAGTTGTCAAAATATGCATAAATAGCCCTTAATGCGTTAGTAACGCAGTAGGAATATAGTTATAAATATTGAAAACTCAGTCATTGACCGCACATAACATGCAAAATATTACTTGAATCTTGAATCATTTTCTATAATCGTAGTACATATTTCTCAAGTTTGATTTTATTGAAATATTTTGACTCATCTGGAGTCATGCAGCTTTAAGCTTAAAATATGTTTTTCTAAAATTTTCTATTTATTTTAAAAGAATGTACACCTTTCATTAACTCCATTATTTTTAGCTAAATGCATCATTTTCCCGTTTGTTATTTACACATTTTACAGAAATATGATAGTCTTTGCATAGACAAAGGTATAAATTCTGGGTAATCTTAGTAAGACATTTCAGTAAAAAATTTGCCTGATAATATATTAAAATAGCCATTCATTTAGCTAAATGTGACACATTAGAAACTTGACTAGGTGAAGATGTAGTCCGTACAGGCAGTCAAAACATATCAACTATTTAAGTAGTCGCACATTAAGAGCGAGCTTCAGAATAATGTAAAATTCTCACTGGCGGTATAGAGGGGATTGTGGGGTATCGATCTCCCCGAGGTTTAAAAATAACATTTTAAAGGCCCATTATGCTTTTATTTGTTTTTCTTCAGCTTTTTTATTTTGATATTCTTTTATATTATCAAAAAAATACACATTGGCCAATTACCTGAACCATCTTTTTCAACTGTTGCTTTTTGACAATGATGAGTACAGTACTGTTATAGTGATAAGTAGTTTACATGTTTTATATGGAAGTCAAATACTACATTGTTTTGACTACTTTTATGACAAATAATTTCACATTTATCGCTACTTTATTCAGGTAACAAGCATCTTACATTTCTCTGATACCATTATTTTAACATTATAAAATTCATCTTTCTGAAGAAGTATGTAAGATTTCCCATTAAAAAAGCATCTGGCGAACGGTTGTTACGGAGGGGAAAAATATTAACTGCATTTTATTTCATTCCTTACATATTTAAAATGGAGCTCAACATGGCACCAAAAGTTATCAAGTAAATGACTGACAGAACGGGATATTTTTCGCAGCATCTTTAAACTTTAGGAATACACGATTTCTGTACTAAAATATTTTGAACGGTGGCAAAAAAGTGACATTTGCAACTTTTTTTTTTTTGTTTTTGATACTTTTTTTGTTTTTTTTTCGTACATATTTTTTGTTGTTTTTTTGTTTGTCATACATTTTTTTTAGTTTTGAATACATACTTTTTTTTAGTTTTGCATACATATTCTTTTTAAGTTTTGCATACATATTCTTTTTAAGTTTTGCATACATATTTTATTTTAGTTTTGCATACATATTTTATTTGAGTTTTTGGTACATATTTTATTTTTGTTTTGTTTTTTACTTTTTTTCGTACATAATTTTACATGACGCCATTTGCAAAGTAGAGGTTTGGATAATTACGCCATTTGTAAAACACCATTTTCAAACACTTCGCCATCTGTAAATTACAGTACCCCATTTGCAAACGCCATTTGCAAATACCAACATTTTCATTTTTGGAGGTATCAAAAAGATAATAACACTTTTTAGTATATATATATATACAGAGACATAGATATTATCTATGTCTCTGATATATACATGTACATGTATATACATGTATATATATATTTTTTTCTAAATCAGTGGAATATAAGGACCTATTTAGATCTTTTATTGTGCATTATTGTAATACACCAGTCATTTGTAACCACCTCCCTTGCCCCCGGGGGAGTGCGGGTTAAAAAAGAATCGTGTGATGTCTGCGCTGTTCCGGGGCATAAGGCAGGAATGTTATTATCTGAATATCCCCCGCAGGGCGAAGATTTTACCAGTGGTCGGCTTGGTTTAAAGTCAATGCCCCTCCCCCCGCTATACTCAGGGGGTGGGGTTGAGTGGTGCATATTCATTCACCAATCAACAGCCCTTTCCAAATAGACACTAATATAAATAGTAGATAATAATTTAAAAAAATACACTAATTATATAAAATACATATGATTTAAAAATGGGCCGAAAAAGGTCGGCCGAAACCAGACTTGCGCGGCCAAAAAACGACTGGGCCGATTCCAAAAAATGGGCCGAAATGTGACCAAACTACTGTGCTAGTTTTATACTCAACTATGGGCTGTTATGAGATGTGAAGGCTGTTTTGATTGGCTAAAATATGTACGAAAAACCAAAATAAAAAATGTACGAAAAACTTTAATAAAATATGAATGCAAAGCTCAAAAAACAAAAAACAAAAAAACCCCAAAAAACATGAATGCAAAACTGAAAAAAATATGTATGCAAAACTTAAATAAAAATATGTATGCAAAACTTAAATAAAAATAAATGCAAATGTCACTTTTATGCCACCGTAAGTTTGTTAAATGAACACAATTATTGGATATTTTAAGTGGTAAAATTAATGAAACTTTTATCACTTAAGCATCATCAAAGTATTGACCGCCATCTTGAACTCCACCTCAAATATTTCAATGTCGAAGATCGAAAATAAGTCAGTTCTCAGTATTTAAGCAGAACTCAGATTACACCTTTAGACCTCTGGAACCCAAAGTGCGTTGATATGTAGCATATTAACGCACTTTGGGGTCAATTTCTCGATTTTGACCCCAAAGTGCGTTTGACCCCAAAGTGCGGTGCGAAGTTTAACGCACTTTGGGGTCGGACCCCAAAGTGCGTTTGACCCCAAAGTGCGGTGTTACAATGCTTCTATTTTCAGATTTTAATGCCTTCTCCTACCATAGGTATAATATTAAACTGTTACAAATATAGTCGCCGGTTTCTACCGGCGACTAATAATTCTCATGAAGACCTTGACCTTGGCAACGACAATGACCCTGGTCCTAATTCTAACGACAGTATTGACGAAATTTACTGTTACCAAGACGATGCTATCACAGACATCACTGGCGGTGACGGTATTGACGACCGTAATTTTGCGGCGCCGTTATATGTTGCAACACCGCTAACTGTCGCACTTGCCATCAAATGTTGCTATCACCGCTAGATGTCGCAATATTTTTTGCCGTTAATTGTCGCACGATTTTCCTTTGCCGTTAAATATCGCAATGTTAACGTTAAATGTCGCACGATGTTTCCTTGCCGTTAAATATATATCACGGAACAACGGTGATTATACCCAATTTCCTGTTTGTGCTTTGAGGGGCATCAAAGGTCTTCCTCCAAAATTGGTATAAACCTACTATGTTGATGTGAAGTTTAAATTTCTGAAAACTAATTATGAATATGTATTTCCTAATTAGAAGTTTTAAAATCTTATTTGGAGAAATAAAATTTTTATTTGTCTTTTGTATAAAGAAATGGTAGTAATAAATTTTCTATTTATCTCCTATTTAAGATAACCAAAGTCCTACTTATGTTTTTGAAATTCCTATTCAGAAGCTAAAAAGTTCAAATAAGGCTTTTAAAATTCCTTATTTTTTGTTACAGGTTTTTAAGAGCAATAACTTTTTGCATCAGATAATGCTTAACCAAAACATTTTTGAAACTGTTGTCATATAATTTTTAAAGAGTTTCGACCATGCGACCACATACATGCATCGAGGACAAGTTGGATGGAAAAGTGACCGTGCGACCACATACACGCATCACAGGATTCCCTTTCTCTCGTGAGAAAGGGACAAAGAGTTGTCTGCCCTGTTATAAAAGGGTAGACTTTAAAAAAATGCTACCTCCTTATTGATAAGGAGGCTATTTTTCACAGATATGTCTTGAATTGATTTATATACAACAATAATAATGCAAACCAAGCTGGTAATCAGTTTTCGTCCTTTTTAGTCCGCTATGAAATTTTCAAAAGATCATATTTAATTTCTTGGAAAATTTTGAATTTACAGTTTTTTCTACTTTTCGTTCTTTGGATATTACAGAATTATTATATTTTTGCAAAACAGGAACATTTTTAAACGTTCTATATGCATTAGATATGGGAGATAATATTTCACACTTTGTACAAATACGTACATTGTATTAAATTCTATACTCGACTTATCCTACTTGTAATAGAAAATAATGTGATGGACTGCAATGAAAAAAATAAATATATTAAGCATGAGGTGCTTACAATTCTTACACTGGTAAGACCGCTTATATTTTGAACTTCTGAATTTGTAAAATGCACTTTTCACTCCTCTTTTTTAGGTCTGTCTATCAAGATAGAAATTTCTCAGGTTATTCAGCAATAAGTACAGAGCCTTTCTTATCTGATAGTAAGCTACTCCCCAGATCACCTACACAACGATAATTATGACATAATACCAACTATTTAACATGAATTTATAGAATATTGCGACATTTAACATTCTAACACTATCGGAATTTTTTCTATATAGACAAAGAAGGCCGGAAGCGTGCATTATTCTACAACAATGCACTCGCCGTTCTTATTATCTCCCTGTGTATTTTCACATTGAAGGCGCCATTTTGTTTAAAAAATCTGATAAATTAAAACAATTTTTTTCGAATTTTGTTGTGAAAACTATCTAGAATGAAAGAAAATGGTCTAACTAAGAAAATTAATCCGAACACCAATATCTTTAATTCAGTCGTTAACGCTGTACAGACGTTTAAAGTGTTGTTTACGTGACGTCACAATGTAGCGCCAAACAGCACGTGCAAAACAATCAAATCAAGTTTGCTATTTAATGTCGCAAACGAGTTTAGTTTTACATTTATTTCACTTTTAATAATTTGTATTTCGCTTGGAAAATTATAAACTGAAATAAATAAACAAACAAAGTTGTATCAACGTTTTCAAAATTCGTTATTTTCAAAATGTTTCTACAAACGGTAGATTTAACAGTTTTTTTTCAACCCACTGGAACGGCCTCTAAAGAACGTTTCTATTGGAAACTCTGAGGCGAAAACAAATTCAACCACCAAACATAAAGTCCAACGTTATAATAAAAATTATATTTTTTCTTGACGTATTAGAATGGAAATAGATATCAATTCTTCGTGCATTATTGTATAATAATGCACGTTTTTCGTTCAAATGCTTTGTAATTAATCACTCAGGCCTATCGGCCTTCGTGATTATATTACTACGCATTTGAACTCAAACCGTGCATTATTCTACAACAATGCACTCAGAATTGATATCTATTTCCTAAGTAGTGTTGTGACATTTAAGGGTAAACACAATTTAACGTCATCATTGCGACATTTAACGGCAAAATATGTTGACACATTTAGCGGAATTAGTGCGACATTTAGTGGCAAGTGCGACATTACGCGTCGTTGAGCCATATAACGGCGACGCAATGTTGCCAACGACATTGACGAAATTGACTGTAACGGCAACGATTATATCAAAACGTTAAACACTGACGACGAAAATATTGACGATCGTGATGTTGACAACGACGTTGACTCTGACCGTGATGCTAACTGTGGTACTGACGAAATTGACGGTGATGACGACGATGATGTAAACACTACAACAATGGCGACGGAAATGTTGACGGTCATGATGTTGGCAATTCTGATAAGCAATTAATCACATATTTTTTATACCTTGTCTTCTTAATGTAATTTTTTTCACGACATCAAATTTGCTGTTTGTTAATTGGCAAATCTTCTTATAAGTTTAACTACGCATACTTATTGCATCTACTTTAATTACTAGGAAAAGGTACCGGCCGGCCTGATGGACATATGGGAGAAATATAACAATAACGTCACAGCATTTGCCATGTATGAGCCGTTTACGGACAAGTTAAACGGACTAGTTACTGACGAGAACCAGTAAGTATCCCAAAATAGTCTTACATCAAAACATCTATCATCCTATCACCATCTAAAGCATTGCTTGTTTACTGTTAAGGCTGACCTTTGCTGTTGGGCATGGTTCCACTCCTGCGTCCGTCTTAGCTTTAGAATATTCCAATTCGGAACAAAATAATTGAGAGGTCAACGATATATGGAGTGTGATTCCACTGTGTGGTTGTTTACGTCAGGCTCTGTTTTGGTGACGTAGATAAATCATCATGTTCTCATAATAATACATGTGTAAGGGGGATCATCTTTTATTTCTTATCTTTACCATCTGAAAAATTATTTCTTGTTTGAAGAGAGAGAAATATTTGAATACAGGTGTGTAATTACAATTGGAAAATTTCGATTTAATTCGCTTTAAAATGTGAAAATGTTTTTCAGAATTATGGCAAACAGTGGAATGATTTATTTTTTATTCACATCAAGTTGATGCACTTTATCAATTATCAAACAGGATGGATTAACTGTTAAGAATTGTTGTTTTTTTTGTTGTAACAATTCAATATCTTTTTTTCTATATCCGTGTCCTCAAGTAGACACGATTCATGTCTTCCGGTAGGGAGCTGTTATTATTAAGAAAAGTAACAGAGGCTCTTAAATCCTAATGACGTCATATACGACAGGATATGATGTACGTAATAACACCATTGTACCGAAACACCTCATAACAATAATTGTAAATTAAAAAATTACATAGCAACAACTCGTAATTAGTTACAAAAAAATCAACATACGCTTGTCTCCCTTGCTTTAAATGCAGCATCTTAATCATTTTTTACAGAAAAAGCGAAATAAGGGAAACTGCGACCACGAACGTGCAGTTCTTACTTAGAAAAATAAAGGAATTGGCGGATTTTATGGAAAATGTAAGAGTGACTTCTATCTATTTTATTATTAATTGCCGACAATG
Source organism: Ruditapes philippinarum (assembly GCF_026571515.1). Classification (NCBI taxonomy): domain Eukaryota; kingdom Metazoa; phylum Mollusca; class Bivalvia; order Venerida; family Veneridae; genus Ruditapes; species Ruditapes philippinarum. The sequence goes on from NW_026863613.1 coordinate 122,197, forward strand.
ATTGCCGATTTATGATATGACAAATTGTTTTATTAAGGGTACAATACAATTAAAATATACAATGAGCAATGACGAGAAATGAAAAGGAAATATCTTGATAATGATGGTGTTGGTAGTGATTATGTTAACGCTAATGATGATGAAAATCATGTGAGTTGGCTACAAGAACACGAGAAAGAAAACGACTTATGTAAAGTAGCCACATTCTAAACAATACTTTTTTCTTCGTATATTTTAGACATACAAACCAAACACTCGAGCTACGTTCGGTGTTGGAGGTTTACCTAGGGGAGAAGAATACTACCAGGCATGTCTGAAATGGCAACTCTCGGTAGATCTCACCGCCGACGAGATTCACGAAGCAGGAATCAGAGAGGTCAATCGAGTGTATAAAGAATTACAGAAGGTAAGACTGTCCGATGATTACTTAGACTGATAGGTATTGCGTGCACACGTAATATACGTCCGCATGTACAAGCTATCGCATAGCCACGTAATATATAGCGTCTGCATGTACAAGCTACCGTGTGCCCACGTAATATATAGCGTCTGCATGTACAAGCTACCGTGTGCCCACGTAATATATAGCGTCCGCATGTACAAGCTACCGTGTGCCCACTTAATATATAGCGTCCGCATTTACAAGCTACCGCATGGCCACGTAATATATAGCGTCCGCATGTACAAGCTACCGCGTTGCCACGTAATATATAGCGTCCGCATGTACAAGCTACCGCGTTGCCACGTAATATATAGCGTCCGCATGTACAAGCTACCGCATGGCCACGTAATATATAGCGTCCGCATTTACAAGCTACCGCATGGCCACGTAATATATAGCGTCCGCATTTACAAGCTACCGCGTGCCCACGTAATATATAGTGTCTGCATTTACAAGCTACCGCGTGGCCACGTAATATATAGCGTCCGCATGTACAAGCTACCGCGTGCCCACGTAATATATAGCGTCCGCATGTACAAGCTACCGCGTGGCCACGTAATATATAGCGTCCGCGTGTACAAGCTACCGCGTGGCCACGTAATATATAGCGTCCGCATTTACAAGCTACCGCATGGCCACGATATATATATCGTCCGCATGTACAAGCTACCGCATAGCCACGTAATATATAGCGTCCGCATGTACAAGCTACCGCGTGGCCACGTAATATATAGTGTCCGCATGCTACAAGCTACCGCGTGGCCACGTAATATATAGCGTCCGCATGTACAAGCTACCGCGTGGCCACGTAATATATAGCGTCCGCATGTACAAGCTACCGCATGGCCACGTAATATATAGCGTCCGCATGTACAAGCTACCGCGTGGCCACGTAATATATAGCGTCCGCATGTACAAGCTACCGCATAGCCACGTAATATATAGCGTCCGCATGTACAAGCTACCGCGTGGCCACGTAATATATAGCGTCCGCATGTACAAGCTACCGCATAGCCACGTAATATATAGCGTCCGCATGTACAAGCTACCGCATAGCCACGTAATATATAGCGTCCGCATTTACAAGCTACCGCGTGCCCGCGTAATATATAGCGTCCGCGTGTACAAGCTACCGCGTGGCCACGTAATATATAGCGTCCGCATGTACAAGCAATCGCGTGAGCACGTAATATCATATATTCTCTCACTTTTACTCGACTATTCGAAGCATAGGGAAAAACTTGTAGTCCTCAGGGGTCGGCGTCACTCATTGGTTTAGTTTTTGCGTGCAAGTTGATTTCTTCAAAAACACTGAAGGGAATGGGTTTAAACTTCACTCACTTATTTACATAGATAAATAAATAAATAATTAGATTGAATAAAAAAATGATTAATCAACGTCTTTCAAATTTCAGATCGTTGAAAGAGCCAATTTTCAGGGTACAGTAGAAGAGTATAACAACCATCTGAGGAAAAACGACAGTTTATTTATTGCTGACGGTGTAAGTTTTAAAGAAATTTCTTGTTCCATTTTGATATGTCCTGCCACCCTTTCACCCCCACCCTTCCACCCTCCCTTACCAAAAAGCACATAGGAAACTTTACAAAGAATGTTACACCAAGGACACCACGTTCTTTCGGAACATACTAAAATACACTTCAAAAGATCTTGTATTTTACCGTAGATTAAAGAATTTTGTCTATTAACGTAATTAAATAATTCACAATCAGGCACTGTTTACCATCGGCCGTAAAAAAGACAATTTGATAGATCCATCGGACCGATGACTTACATGCATCGGGAATGATCCTCCTCCTAGCCGCCCATATTTCGTCACCCAAACTATTGTTTGCTCGAAGAATTCCTTCCAGATTAAGTAAAAGTGGTGAATACATCAGATAGCGAATGTGAAAAATTGTTATTTTAAAGAGGATATAATCGGCCTTTTTTATGGATTTAAGTCAATAGGGTGTTGCAGAAATCATGATCATAAAATAGAAAATATCGTTTTTCTCCGCCGATGTTTACATTTTCATTCACTATCATATATAAATCGTTGTGGAGAGGTGAATCAGACGTCTTTAAGTGCATTTCGGTGGGCGAAAAGGCAAGATTTTAGCATTTATTATCCAAGCGCCTTGTCGGTATTTAGTGTAGTGCTCCAACACTCTTTTTAGGATCTGGCACCGTTATATATGAGTGAAATATTTAGTTTCTCTCACAATGAATTACATAATTTACGATCAATCGCTCATAAATATTTTGTTCTGAAAAGTATACCTCATACAAATCATTTAAAGAATTCTTTTTCTTATTTCAGTATTGACGTTTGGAATAAAGCACTTATTACTATCAAACAATGTTCGACTTTACAATCTTTCAAAAACAACTGTAAAATTTATTTTATAAGTTTACAGTTAGATACATGATAAAAATTGATCACTTTATATTTTAATTGTTGTAGATCTAATTGTTGATATTATCATTTTCTCTCTCTCTCTCTCTCTTTTAATCATTACGAGTTTATCTATAATTACCATGATTAATCATGTCAGTCGGATGAATGATAAAAAATTATCCAACCTTTTCATTATTTTTTATATATACCAAAAGATTTTAAATATTTGTATAAATCTACATTTTTTTCTTTGTTATTGTTAAATCAGAAGGCCATAGTGAAAATAAGTGTACTTGTTACTGTGGACTTTGTATGTTACCTATTATGAATAAAGATTTTATTATTATTATTATTGTTATTATTATTATTATTATTATTATTAGTTTTATAACAAACAGGTTTTATTTATCAACAGGATGAGGCCATTCAGAAGTTTCAAGAATTGTATGATCAGCGGATTAAACCAAAACTTGATAGAATGTTTAAAGATATACCTGATGTTCCATTAGTGTAAGTTAAAATTATTTGATTTTATCTTTATAATCACGCAGTCAACGGCATAGAGTCTGGTTAGACTGCATGATTTTGCTGGCAAGTCTGTAATCAGAGAATAAAATTCTATAAAATTTGACAGCTGTGGCGTTCCATAACATTAGACAGCCTAGGCGTTCCATAACATTAGACAGCTGTGGCGTTCGATAATATTAGATTATCTGTGGCGTTCCATAACATTAGTTCATCAACATTAGACAGCTGCGGCGCTTCATAACATCAGAGATCTATGGCGTTCCATAACGTAAGGCAGCTGTGGCGTTCTATAGATTGATAAGTTACATGTAACAAACTTAAAATGTATTTTTGAACTTGCAAAGTGATAGTTCTTTAGCAGCTCATTCACATTAGATGCAATATTGTGTAATGCTCTATCTGAACCCTCCCGCGCAAAATGGAATTAAAAATACTGCTGTTTCTTAACTAAGTTTTGACTTTTTTTGAAGTTCTTTTGTATATAAAAAAGTTCAGGTCAGATAAGGGTCCAAACAATTGCTTATTCCAGTACCTAAACTTACACTAATTAAAGAAATACTCTAAAAATTTTGCGCTAAAATAAATACTGGAGAATGTAATAAACAAGTAAAGAAAACAACCTTTCTTTTGGAATAATTTCAGCATAAAGCCGATGACATACGATGGACCAAATGGTATTTACAAGAATGGCGCACCAGATGGTTCCAGGCCGGGAGTTTTCTATGCAAATGTTATGTCGAAAGTGTAAGTATATCCGGATAACACTTTGTTGGTAACTTGGAGCAGGGTCCTTCAAATAGAATGAATGGCATTGCCTCGAGATAATCTAAAATAGCTTCGGTTCCTTCTAATTGACCACAATAACAGGATGAAGATTTTTTTTAATAAACAAGTTAACAACTCCCATCCCATCCCCACAAAATAACCCAAAAACAACAAAAACGACAACCCCCCCCCAAAACAACAAAACATCAACAACTAACAAAAAGAACAACAACTGTTTACGAAGGCGTTATATTTTTGATCGATTCCAATATCTATATATTTCTTATAAATAACAAATCAAAACTTCTGAAGCTGTTGTTGGGTAACATTTCTAAATGTAATTATGCATGTAATTATTTCATGAAACATCTAAGTTAAATCTAACAAAATTAATATCATCTGTATAACAACATCGTTTCCAGGCCCACATTTGACATGGCAGCCCTGATGTTACACGAGACGGACCCGGGACACCATCTGCAGGACTCGTATGCTCTCACTGCTGAAGGTATTCCAATGTTTAGGAAAGCCACGGATTTCTCAAAGTACTTCGCAGTGCCTCTTCATTTTCCTTTCTATACGGCATATTCGGAGGTAAATATTACTTTGGTTTTTAAAGGCCCATTATTGTCAATCAAACGTTTGACCCTTTATCAAGAAGAAAAACTCTTCTCAGGCATAATTTGCCTTTAAAATATTTTTATTTTTATCTGCGCACAGCACACCGTTTACAGACGTTCAGTCTTTACGGTGGTTCTACTAAGGTGCCCGTATGTGCCTGAAATAATACACTAAGGGGTCTTCCTCCACCAGTAAAGCTGGAAAGTCGTCGCGTGATCTATACTGTGTTATTGTGATGGTAAAACCAATCCTAACTTAAGCAAGTATTTAAGTTTATGGATAGAGCTAACAACTTGACTAAGTACTTTTAGTATGCAATGTCAATGCTCCATGGTCAGTTCAAAGACTGTGATTATTATTTACACATTACTTTAGACAATATGTTTAGACCATACACTATGTCTTGTCTATGCTCTTATGTTCAGTCCATGACCTTTATTCAGTTCGTCTAAGCTGCCTTGTCCTAACATTGACCTAGTCCGTTCTTTTGCAGAATACTAAATGTGATTATTCATAGCAAAAGGCAGTGTTCCTTCGGTTCAGTGTCACTATAATTATATTTTTTCTATGCTAACTCGATCATTTTGAAACAGCTTTTATGTTCTATTCTGTTAAAAGGGTTGGGGATTGTACTCTGAAGATCTAGGGGAAGAACTGGATATTTTTGAAAACGACCTGGAAAGGTAAGTTGATAGCTTATAGGAAGTTATAGAAGTACATGTAATTTTATGATTATGAGCAGTGCATGGTTATTATATCGTATTGAAAACCATTGCCATGCCGCCACTTATTCAAATTGATACTGTAAAGGACATACAACTTCTACATGTATCTTATTCTTAATATTGTTTTATTTTTTCATTTTATTTTTGCTCACAATAAAGAATTTCATCAAACTCCATTTATTTGTTATTCCTTTTTTTTAGTTTAAATGTATAATGCAAAGTCTTTTTTTCATGCAGTTTTCACGGTGTTTGTAACTTTTGCTTAACCCTTTAAACAGAAATGATCAATAAAAATATAATCTTTTGAAAAAATATATTTCAGGTTTGGCAAATTTGGTTTGGAAATATTCCGTGCTGCACGCCTGGTGGTGGATACTGGAATACATGCAAAAGGGTATCTATTTTATCTTAAATATTTCTTATTCATTATCATAATAATACTAGTATTGAGGTTTGTCCTTTATACAGTTATTTTACGGTGGCGCAGAGGTTATTAGAACGTGTTAGCTATGTTTCGTACGATATAGCTAACACGTTTACCATGGCTATAAAAATTACAGTATTACATTCGTTCCTACGTTTAGCTTACTCTTTTTGCACATGCTATTGAAAATCTGGAAACAAAGTGATCCCTCCGAAGCATTAATCACAACAAAATTACAAGAGAATTGCAGGCTCGGTTTGATTGAGTCTGTATATGAGGGACAATGAATACGTGCAACATCCCTCACGCCTGAGCAGTACTCAATTCTCAACACTCAATAGTGCATGAATACTTCAATCGACTTGAAATATTTATAAAAAAAACTTACATGTTTAAACGACAGAAAAGTAACGTGTAACGAGACAGCTATCTAAGTTTGTACGACTTGCTGTAATATTGCGTGTCACTTCTGCGCCACCATACATGTTTCCTCTCATTATTGTTTCCGGCTTGCATGGTTGCGGGATACATCAACTTATGTATAAAATGGTAAGTTTTACTTATTCAATGTAAGTTCTTTTATCACACGCAAACACCCGCGCGCGCGCACGCACACACACACACATATTTATGATGGCATTTGGAACGAAAGCTTCAAAATTCAGAAAAAGTCAATTTCATAATAATGCACATTAACTCTTATGTGAATATTTAAATTTAAGAATGATTTTATATCTGTCATTTATTTCAGTGTAGGGCGACATTATTAATTTTTTTTACTTTTTCTATTGAATAATTTATTTTTCAGATGGTCACGTGATAAAGCTATTGAGTACATGAGAAATTACACGGCATATACACCTGAATTTATTGCACGAGAAATTGATCGTTATTCCACGTGGCCGGCGCAAGCTACTTCGTACATGATCGGAAAGCTGAAGATTCGGGAGTTACGGGATATGGCGGCCGGAAGTCTATGTAAGAATAGATTTTTTGGTTGTGAAAGCAATTTTACTTTTCTTACAAATCAAAATAAAAGATCATTCCTACAATTAAGCCAAATTTTCAAACCATTGAAGCTATTGTTAAATTTGTAAAGAAGTGAAATCGATAACATAATCATCCTTTTTATAGTTGACTTTTAATCGTCTGCTAATTTTATTAGTCGCGTAAAAGTTTTTGGAATGGTATTCTAAATAAAATTAATTATTTCAGGTAAATACTTCGATATCAAGCAATTCCACAGCATTTTACTGAGCAATGGTGCTATGCCCCTAAGCGTTGTAGAAGACCTCGTGAACGAATGGATTAAACACGTCAGAGGGCGACAAAATGACGTCGACCAGGGATGTTTGAATCAAATTGTCGATGAATTCTGGGAATGGAGAATGAAGAATAATCCAGAGTTTGCTAGTAATATTGGAGACCATAGATACACGGACAAAGTGGAGGACTATAGCCTAGAAGCTTTTGAAATGAGAAAGGTAATTAAAAAAAAACCCTTCCCCAATTCCTCCCCATACGAATGTTGTATTTTCCATTGTTAATGCACCCGCAGTAGCACAAAATAAAATCAGTTATGACCGACCAAAGATATGTCGTCTTTAATAACATTGTTCTAAGAAGACATTTAAATAGGTAAATAATCTTTGTCAGTCACTCGATACTTCCGGTTTGAATCCCGTTAGTGACGTTTTAACGTTGGTTCATATTTTTTGGTGCGGTAGGTGGGTGCAGAAATATCCGATCGTGCCTGAAATAATGTGCGGATTGAACTTCACACTGTATGACTTTAAACTGTACACAAATCACTACACTGCCACGAAAAGGGAAAGCATCATTTTGCTTTTTGATTTGATATAACTGAAGTTAATTTCCAGTTTTCTTTTTATTTGAACTCAACTATTTGACAGTTCACGTTCCATAAGTAAGGCAAATACCACACTTGTTGAAAAAAAAATCCAAAAACAAACACAACAACATCGGAATCTGCTATCAAATGTCAACGATCAGAATGGAAACGGTTTGCTCATTGTTTTTATATTCTGTCTTTATCTACATTATTTAAAATATATATAAATGTATTTTTCCTTCAATAAGCTGTAGGTTTGAGTCCCGCCAGTAACTGTAAAGTCTCTTATGTGAGGAAGCTACCCAGCTAGCTTACGGGAGGTCGGTACTTCTACCCAGGTGCTCGCTCGTGCACAAAGGGGCACTTGACATATTCCTCTATAGTGAAGCTGGTCAGACAGCTTATGATTCTTACATTGTCGGTGTAACATAGAAGCCAACATTTTATTTCAGGAAGAATTGTTTAGAATTTGGTTATCATTTCAGAACGACATGGATATGTTCCTGAAACGTCTAGGTTACGTGAAGAGAGACCAGCTGGCGTCAAGTGACGCCGTGACGTTTGATGTTTTGAAGGACACGATTCAAACATGGGTGGATGGATACAAATGGAGATTGTAATGATATTATTGTAGATTATGAAAGTAGTCACAGTAATTATATTAATCTTGCGCGATCAATTTGATACTTGATACCGGCTACAAAAGAGTTTTTAAGTGAAGATTTAGGTCACAGTTATTTAGGTCATATCTATGCGATAAGGGAAGTTTTCAGGACAGAAATACATGTTCTCCTTAAACTTTATAGATTTTGTCATAAAACAGGTATAGACTTTTAGCTTTTGAACATTAAACGATGAAAAAACGTATACTGAACACCCCCACACAAAACACAAAAAAACCCAAACTAATTCTGACCTTTATCTTTTCAGAAGTATTTGTAACATCATATCAACCAGTCCCGTATTAGGAGAGCAGTACGCATATAATAGAAAAATGGCCGATCAAGTCATTTTCCGTTGTCTGGACTTAAAAAACACTGTCCATTCTCATTCGTTGTCGTTTTATTAAACTCGTCCCAGAGATGTAATGAGGCATATCACAGATTCGGCAAATTTAGAACGCGTTTTTAGCTCGACTTTTTTTTTTATGAAAAAAAAAGTAGAGGTATTGTTATAGTCAGGTCGGCGTTGCCTTTGCCGTTGCCGTTGCCGTTGCCGTCCGAAAACTTGTACCTGGATCATAACTTTTTTATTTCTTGGTGTATTGTCTTCATACTTGGCCACAACAACCCTTGGGACAAGACCTTTCAGTAGACCACACTAACCTTGACCTTCATCCATAAATGACCTTGACCTTCAAGGTTAAATGTCCAATTTTTGCTTGTTCATGCTGTTATTGGCTGTAACTTTGTTATTTTTGAATGGATTGTCTTCAAACTTGAACATAATAATCTTCAAGGATATCCCTTAAAAATAACCAGTCAGACCTTGACCTTCACTCATAAATGACCTTGACTTTGAAGGTCAAATGATTGAAATTTTTATTTTTTGGCTATTATTGGCTGTAACTTTGTTATTTTTGAATGGATTGTCTTGAAACTTGAACATAATAATCTTCAAAGATAACTGTTAAAAATATACCGAAAGACCTTGACCTTCACTCATTAATGACATTGTCTTTGAAGGTCAAATTATTGAAATTTTCATTGTTTTTGCGGTAACTAACTGTAACTTTGCTATTATTGAAGGGATAAACTTCATATTATAACAGAACATTCTTAAGGACCAGACCTTGTTGTTTATCAAACCCAAATTTGGTTGGGCTCTTTAATGACCTTGACCTTGAAGGTTATATTACTGAATTTTCTCAGATTTGTGCATTTATTGGTGTGTGTGTATATATAATATATATATATATATATATATATATGTACATGCATATTATATATATATATATATATATATATATATATATATATATATATTATACATATATATATATATATATGTATATATATATATAATATATATATATGCGTGTATATATATATATATATATATATATATATATATATATATATATATATATATATATATATGCATGTATATATATATACACACACGTATATATACATATATATATATAAATTGCGTCATTTTTTCTATTTTTAGAAATTGCATCATTTTTTTTCTATTTTTAGAAATTGCGTCATTGTTTCTATTTTTAGAAATTGCGTCATTTTTTCTATTTTTAGAAATTGCGTCATTTTTTCTATTTTAAGAAATTGCGTCATTTTTTTCCTATTTTTAGAAATTGCGTCATTTTTCTATTTTTAGAAATTGCGTCATTGTTTTCTATTTTTTAGAAATTGCGTCATTTTTTCTATTTTTAGAAATTGCGTCATTGTTTTCTATTTTTAGAAATTGCGTCATTTTTTTCGTATTTTTAGAAATTGCGTCTATTTTTAGAAATTGCGTCCTTTTTTCTATTGTTAGAAATTGCGTCATTGTTTTCTATTTTTAGAAATTGCGTCATTGTTTTCCTATTTTTAGAAATTGCGTCTATTTTTAGAAATTGCGTCATTTTTTCTATTTTTAGAAATTGCATCATTTTTTTCTATTTTTTTAGAAATTGCGTCATTTTTTCTATTTTTAGAAATTGCGTCATTTTTTTTCCTGTTTTTAGAAATTGCGTCTATTTTTAGAAATTGCGTCATTTTTTTCTATTTTTAGAAATTGCATCATTTTTTTCTATTTTTAGAAATTGCGTCATTGTTGCTATTTTTAGAAATTGCGTCATTTTTTCTATTTTTAGAAATTGCTTCAAATTTTATATTTTTAGAAATTGCATCATTGTTGCTATTTTTAGAAATTGCGTCATTTTTTCTATTTTTAGAAATTGCGTCATTATTTCTAATTTTAGAAATTTGTTCATTTTTCTATTTTTAGAAATTGCGTACTGTTGCTATTTTTAGAAATTGCGTACTGTTGCTATTTTTTGAAATATGCTTAATGTTTCTATTCATATATATATACAAAATATATAAACAAAACTAATGTGACAAGACAGACCAACTAAATTTATAAAAAGGAAACGTTAATATATGTTCAAACCTTTCTATGTTTGCGTTTAGAAAAAGTAAAAAGTCGAGCGTTGCCCCCGCCCGGCGGTGGCTCTTGTTTTCTAATGTTAAAATACAAGTTTATATTAAATGCCATGTATGAAAATGCACCGTATACATATACATGTATATTTTTGTTTACATATAGTTATGGACCAATGAACCCGGTTAATATACTTGAAGGGATTCAAACAAATTACGGCTCTAGGGCAGGACAAGTTAGATTTGAAAAGGAAGACGACTTTAGAATGTTCGCTAAGAGAATACGCAGCTATGGTGTACAGGTAGGGTCAAAATAGCTTTAAGGTGAAGACATTTCACAATATAATTTATAAGTAAATAGAATAAAAATCAAAATAAAAACAACAAAAAAACTTACTAGTAATAAGTATACTAGTTACCTCCTCACGCAGTGTTCTGGCATCAATCAAGGGGATACCTCAAAGACTGGTCAGTCCATTATCGGTGTAATGTTAGATGAACTCGTGTAGATATGAGGTTTCCGTTATGCTACACTTTGAAGTGAACTACTTATCTTACTGCTACAATATTCGAAACAGTCGCAAAGTGTAACCAGACACACTTTCAAATAATGGGCAAAACAGTTCTGCAAATGCAAATTTATATACAAAAAAGTTCATCTCTCATACTCGTATGCTTTTGAATGAAAACAGTATTTGTATCATGTTGTAAAATCATATTTGTTTGATCTCACAGATTGGACAAATAATCACACGAATGGACAAAGCAGTAAACATGCGGACCACCAATCATAACGTTTCAATAGTAAGTTATTTTCTCTTATATAACCGTTTCAAAAGTGGAGCTGTTTTTACATAAACGTTTACATTTGTAAATTGTTTCCATATACATGTATTCATTGATAAGTTTGTAACATTTTATTTGGTTTATTTGATACACGACGTAAAGGTGTTCTCATGTCTTTATGTTTCATGCTTACAACCTTGTTTTTCTTTTGATTTTGAACAAAGTTTGATGCATTACTCATTGTTCAGATGAACACTTTAAAGATTGCTGGCCACCGGCTTCATACGATCACTTACGTTATTTCATTGATGTATTGACAGGATGTTACTGTTCGGAGGAGACCGGTATTTTAAGTGTTGGTCTTATTTGTGAAACATTAACCTACTTAATGCATGGCCTTGCCCAGCTTTTGGGACTGTCCATCTTAAATCTAAGGGATTTCAGAAGTAAAACACAAAATATGCCACCAACAGTATAGAGTCTAGTCCGACAGTAGGGATGCGCAACCGGTTCCTGCAGGATCAGGATTAAGCTGCCATGTAAAGCCCAACCTGACTACACTGACAGCAAAAGCTATCCACCTCCGGTTCCGGCAGGTTCCGGATTAAGCTGCCACTGCCATGTAAAGCTCGTCTAAATGACTCACGTTCAACGTTCTTTATTTTAGGCAAAGGTGCCAGCACTGATGGAGAATATGCGAGCAATGTATGTTAATAATGAGACAGCTTTCCCGATGTACGAACCGTTTAAGGACAAGATGGATGACCTGGTTTCAAATGCTACAACGTACGTGCTTTAATGTGTTTTATGTGTTTTATTTTTTATTTTATTTATTTATTTAACGTAAATTATTCAAGGTTAAATATAGTTAACTATTTTTTTAGAATGGTAAATTTTTATAGGACAAAATAATCAAATCATGAATGATGTAGGAGTTGTTAAATGACACAAGTTTAAGAAGTAAGGAAAAAAATAAAGGTTGAACGATTATGTTTATGTTTAGGGTTTTAAAATATGTTCTGCCCAATAGAACTGCAATATTTGAAATGAATCATTACTCATTTATTTGGCAATATACTAAATTTATTCAGTCTAATAAATCAACTGTTTTATAAAAATAATTTTAAACACTGAATTGTGCGCCGTTCTTGACCAGTTTAATTTTGTAAATTCTGACTAATAAACACTTACTTATACGTAGGGAATTGCTATATTCATAGTGAATATGCCATTTACTTCTCTTTTTACCTTAACCAATACAAATTAAATTTTACCTTTCTTAACCACTTTCCTCTTAGGCTTAATACAGTCATGTAGCGGGATTTCGATGTACTAAATCGTTGATGTGTACTAAATTATTACAATATACGAGTAATAAAACAAACAATGCTACAAAACATTTGCTACCTATTGTAATTTTGATCTTTTTTTTTCAGGAAAACTACTATTCGAGATGTTGCTGTAACCAATATCAAGTTTCTTCTAGAGCAAGTAAAGCAACTTGCAGCGTTTATAAAAAATGTAAGTGTTATTGAAGTGCCCATATTTTGTTCAAGTTGAATCTGTTTTCACTCCTGAAAAAGAAATTTCAATGAGACATGAATTAAACATCAGCGTGTAGTTAGAAACAATATGACATTGACAACTTGTACAGAAGTTAGTTGATTTGCGTTTTAATTTTTTAATAAACTTGCAATATTTAGTGGTTTTTTGTGTGTTTTTTTTTTACAACTAGCCATTGAACCAACAAATTGTATGTGTGTGACAGTTTTAGGCGGAAATACACGGAACAGAGACTCATTGAAAGTAAAGACTTGCTAAAGTGACAATAAAAATGTTTTATAAAACACAAAATCCCACAATACATTTCTAAAATGATGTAAAAACGTAAAAATGCTGCGACGGATTAAATTTCGCTATTTTTGCGAATTGAATGTTTTTGCAAAAATGAAATTTTCGTTAATATCTACCTTATAAATTAAACAGAACTGAAAAAAGAAATATGCGGACTTTTAATCTTGCCGATTTAATCCGATATAATGATTTCTCGAAATTTTGGCCTCATGAAAAGATCTGATTTTACACATATACAGTACTTGTGTAATAGAGTAATTTTACCAAGAACATTAAAAATCAAAAAAACATACTTTTGATTAATTTTTTCTGTTATTATTCAGACTTACATTCCAAATACGCGGTCATCATTCGGAGTGGGCGGTCTTCCACAGGGGGCGGAGTATTACAAGGCGTGTTTAAAATGGCAACTTTCCATAGACCTATCAACCGATGAGATACACAGAATGGGAATAAGAGAAGTTCAAAGAGTTCATTCTGAAATTCAAAAGGTAAGCTTTATGATGCCACAAAACAGTTTAAACTTTCAAAAAAGATTTTTCGTAAATGATATCACAAGATTGGCTCAAATATTGATTGATATCTTACGTGGTAAGTATGAAAATGACTTATTCGGCCCACGTCAGCGTAGCAGATCCAGATTATTCGGTACCATTCGGCACAACAGTGTCGTCTGATCATGATCTGCGCTGTTCGCTGTTCAATCAGGCCTTTTTACAATACAATTTTTCGATAGTAACGGATGTTGCATTTTGCACATGCGCATTCTGCGTAAAACGTCGTTTAGAATTTCCCTTAAATATAAAAAATTTTGTCTGATTGACAGGTGAACAAGTTCATTGAACATATTTTTGCCACCTTATTAATAGTCTGTTACTTAGTTAGGGTTTTTTGTACATGTTTACATATTTTAGCTGGATCATATTAATTCAACTAACTCCGGTCATTTTATTTGTACGCATGTCAATATATATTTATTGTTTAAACATTTTCTCAAACGTGGCGTGAATCTGAAATCTTGCGGTTTAAACTGTAAGCCTAAATTATATAATGAACGAGCAATGACAGCTTTTCATTGGTTAATATTTTAATGTTTTCATTATATTGAATCATGATGAACTTCACATGCTTTATATATACAAATATTCCTTTTTATAACTAGATAATGAAGAGGGCAAACTTCAAAGGAACAGTGAAAGAGTACAACGAACATCTACGTAAAAACGATAGTTTATTTATCACGGATGGTGTAAGTTTATCTTATACATGTAGTAAGACTGAATAGGATTTACATTTTGGATTTGGAACTAAACTGGCTGTAAACATATCTCACATGATGAAATCCAAAGTCTTTGGCGGGATTCGAAACCGTGGCAGTTGCGTGACAAAAAATAAGCCTAAATCAGCGTGCCTAAGATACCCCTACTGGCCCTAGTAAAAGATACCCCTACTGGCCCAAGTAAAGCATATCTTCTGTCAATGATCGATAAAAAAATATATGTAAGTTAAGTTATAAGTTTTGTGTAACTAATTATATAAAATTATAGTAAGATTGTAAGTGGACGCATAGTAATCTTATAATCATAAAGGAAAGTTTCTGACAAGACGACAGTCAAACTTGATTATTATGTGTCTATATAGCAATTCCTGTTTTGGTCAACTTATTTTGTTTTCTAAATTTTCAATAAGAATTCTTATACTGAAAGATCTAGGAATACTGAACAGTATTCAAAGTCAAAAATGAAATCAGTTTCCATTTTGCTGATTTTTATTTATAATATATGTACATTTTAATTTCATATCCAGGATGTAGCTTTGCAGATGTTCAAAGATTACTACAATAAAACTATTGTGCCAAAGTTGGATACAATGTTCGAAAATATACCAGATTTTCCTTTAAAGTAAGTTCAAGTTTGATGCATAGTTATTATGTTTGTCTGTATTGTTACCGAAAACAGTTGTTTAATGTAGCATATATTTCGTATATAAAGCTTGTTTTTTTATAGAACAATCATTAAATACGGTAGCATAGCGGGCCTTGCTGGAAGTTTTTGATTTTATAATGGTCGCGAGTAAACTTTCAGTTTTTTTTTATCATGCGGCCATTAGTTTTATTTTAATATCCGAAATGTTCCCTCTATGAGTCCTTATTGAAGTGAAATCCCATGAACAGTTCTAATAGAACTATAAATTCTTGCACATACATGTATATATAGTTAAACCTAGGCCTTTTGAAAAATAGCGATGATGCTTTTTGAGCACACGGTTGCAAAATTTGCTTAATGGAGTCCAAGATCGAAAGGCATTTAAACATAAAACCGCACTCTTACAAAGATTATCTTGGTCACTTAAAACGAAGAATATACTAAAGACAATTAAGAAACTTACCCAGAATGGAAGAAAAATAGGTTTTTTTTGTGAGAATTTAGCCTGGTTTGAGTTGCTTAAATGCGTTTTATTTTTGAGTTATTTTGCACTATACAAAAGATTTTTCTGGAACACGGAGTGAGATAATCACCTTGCTTGCAAGTTATTTTTTTCTAGGCCTACATCAAAGGGTAGACAGGTCAAAATTTGATTTTAAAAAATCCCGTCCAGTCATCTCAAAAAACTGCAGTGGAGTCCCTTTAAGAATTTACTTGCCACTTAATTTATGTTCCCTTGAAAACTTTACATATCGAGGGATGTCATGGTTATGATTGCATATCACTGCAAAAACTTTTTTTTCAATCACTGAATTATTTGAATTGTCTGATTAAACTAGCAGTGATTTTCTATAAATGCTCTGAGAAAACTTGTGCTGTCATTCACTTTCTTTTAAGCAGTTGGCTTTCTTTTTATTTCGAGGTTAGCATATCGCCAATTATATTTGGCATATGTTTTTGGAACGCTTTTCCGTAGGACTGGGCTATCTCATGATGCGAGGAATGGAAAATAGAGCATTGAAAATTACAATTTTGCAGTAACATCTTTTTCATAAATTTCTTTTCAGGATTGAAAAGATGACATACAATGGTCCAAATGGTATTTATAAAAATGGAGCCCCGGATGGATCACGGCCGGGCATTTTCCTAGCAAATGTTAATTCAAAAGTGTAAGTTATACAAGATCAGAGCCGTCTAATGCCTATATCCACCTGACGCTTATAACGTTAGGTCGTCTGTAACCGAGTGGTTCAAGTCGTTGACTTCAAATCATTTGCTCCATACCGCTGTGGGTTCGAATTCGAATCCCATCAAAGATTTTGTATGTAGTCATGTTAGATGGCAATACGTTGGTGGTTCTACACAGGTGCCAGTGTGTGCATCGTGCCTGAAATAATAGATTGGGGGCATACGAGGTTTTCGTCTACCAGTAAAGCTTGAAAGTTGCCATAATACCTGTACTGTTCTGGTACGACGTAAACACCACCGACACCCCGAAAAGATTATTATGTTACTTTCGTTATTTATTGGCAAATTGTCAGTATTTTTACGACCATGAATGGTTTAAAAAGACTAAATGAATGATTAAAATCATATTATCAAAAATCATATTATGTTTATGTATTCCCTTTCAAAAAAGACGAATGACTGACTGAAAAAAGCTGCCCTTTTAAACACATGCGCTAGCTATACACACAAATAGCATTTAAGTATTCAGGAATTAAATGCTATTGTTTACTTATGATGTATCCGAAGTGTTTATTTACATTCGTGTGATTTTTTACGATAAAAACGATTGGAGAGCTAAATGATAAAGAACATTACAAAATCAAATGATAAAAATGGCGATTACTGTATCTTAAATCGTTGTATATTTGCAGACCGAAATTCGACATGGCCGCCTTATTGCTACACGAAACTGATCCTGGTCACCATTTACAGGATTCTTATGCATTAACTGCCCAGGGAATACCATTGTTCAGAAAAGTCACAGATTTCTCAAAATATTTCGGAGTTCCCCTGCATTTTCCTTTCTATACTGCATATTCCGAGGTACGATCTTTAAACAATATAAATAGTATATTTATAAATAAACAATTGACGGTGTTAGTGTAAATTTTTAGAGTTATATATTTTTTTTTCGCCCGGAAAAGACACAATTTAATCAATATTTCTTGGCGTTAACATTAATTTTGTATTTTGTAAATAGAAACAGACATGTGATTTCAAATTTCCAGAAAGCTGTTAGTCTTAGTGCAAGGTGGATACTTGTATTTAATATTTTTGCCAGTTTAAGGTATTTGGACACAATATTAGCGTTTTGCTTCGTTTCAATTGCTACCGACAGGTAATATGTCCTCTTATTTCAGAGTTTAAGGCTGAAACACAGAAAATCTTGAAAAGGGGACATGGTTAAATGTATAGACAACATTTCTCACGCCCCTAGCACCGACTTGAGCGGTTTTTAATCCCCAACACTTAAAGTTTTGGAATCGATCATCCCGAAGGATCTGGACAATATAACAACATTAAAGAGACTCCACTGAGGTCCAAAAGCCTAAACACATGAAATTTTAATTTCTTGCATAAATGAGCTGGGACCCTTAAAACAGAGATAAAAAGACAATTAAGAAAATATTCAGCAATGACTTTGTAAATTGTATTTTTTTGCTTTTCCTAGCCCGATTTGAGTGAAAACGCTCTTAATTTTGGGTCATTTATCACAATTAGAATAATTATTCTGGAAAAAAACGAAGTGGGCAAATGATGAAATTTTGCACAACCGCTTATTGGGCTTGAATGGAACAGTAACCTCGAAAAAACACTATTTTCAATCCTATCGTGTAAAAAATCCCTCAGTGGAGTTTCTCTAAGATACAAAAGACATTTTTACGGCTGCTGTGATTATACAACTTTGATCATGGAAAAGGGGAAATCTTACAGAAGCAATGGAATCAAAGCAAATAGTTGACAACTGCAGTCTCGGTTTATTAAGTTATGTGCACAGTGTGCCTGGATATTTGAAATTTTCCATTGAATTTTGTCCTCTCTACTTCTTAAAGCACAGCATTTCAATTCCATGTTTTTATTCATCATTTGTAATTGCATACAAGTAACTAAAATGTTGTTGATGTTTTCAGGGTTGGGGACTTTACTCAGAAGATTTAGGCGAGGATATGGAGATATATAAAGACGATATGGATAAGTGTGTATATTTAAATCTTTTATCTGAACAAATTTTGATTATTATTTCCTATTGCATACGAATTATGTCATAAAAGATTATGTTCTTAAGCGTGCCTCCAATCAGTGAATTATTTTAGCATCTTTATATATATAATTTCTGTCGTTTGATCCAATGCAATCTCTACGCAGTGATCTCCCCTACAATCTGCCAAGGGAGGTAATCACTGTGAGGAGTTTGGATCCAATGATGACTGGTGACAAACGCTTATATTAATTAAATTTGAAGCAGAGTGACTTAGATTTAATTTACGTTACATTAAGAATGCACGCATCGGAAGTAAAACTTTTCATCCAATGTATAGTTTCTCCTCTTTTCACCTTCGTTCGGTACGTTTTATCATTTAACGTCTCCCCTTATCATGCTTGTATTTTCAACTTATTTTTTAAGGTTTGGTAAATATGGACTAGAAATATTCCGTGCCGCTCGGCTTGTTGTCGACACCGGTATCCATGCTAAAGAGTAAGTATTTGAAGTAATCCAAATTTTTATTGTAGCTTTAAAAAGGTCTTTAGAAATACTTCAAATCGTTGCGCCCTGTTACAATGTACTCTCCAAATAACATTTCAATGAATTTACAGAAAGCTGCTGAAGACCTCTATTCCGTGTGCTTGCCGGTACATGGTATAAGACCTTTATAAGCATTTTCCAATGTTTTTCTCACAATGATGGTTATTCGTTATCGATTCAATAAAATATAAAGTAAATAATCATTATTATACTTCTAAAATCATATATTTTAGCTGGCCACGTGAACGTGCCATACAGTACATGAAAACTTATACAGCATATACACCGGAATTTATTGAGCGGGAAATTGATCGTTATTCAACATGGCCGGCACAATCGACTACATATATGATTGGCAAGTTAAAGATCAGAGAACTCCGAGATAATGCAAAAGAACGTCTGTGTATGTATAAATAAGCCGCGTCACGACAAAACCAACATAATGGGTTTGCGACCAGCATGGATCCAGACCAGCCTGCGCAGTCTGATCAGGATCCATGCTGTTCGCTTACAAACCCCATTACAAGTAGAGAAACTGATAGCGAACAGCATGGATCCTGATCAGACTGCGCGGATGCGCAGGCTGGTCTGGATCCATGCTGGTTGCAAACGCATTACGTTGGTTTTGTTGTGACGCGGCTCAAATAAAGTAACTTAAACTTACATTGATAAGTATCCCCTTTTACAGGTACTCAGTTATGACTTCTCAGAAGCAAGACTTTTTTCAAAAACATGTTTTCTAAGGGCAGATACAATTTTCAGATGTATGCAAACAAATTGACATTTGAGATATGGCGAACTAAGTATTAGAAAGTATGTTGAAGCCAACACTTGCTTGCAACGTGGTTAAAACCTACATATTCCAAATCCAAAACATACTTTCACCATTAAAAACAAGAACAACAAAGCAGAACAACAATGCAATAACAACAACAACAACAAAAAAACACAAAGAAAACAACAACAACAAAGAAAACAAAAGCGTTTGTAGTTAAAGGATGTTGAGGGAATTCTTGTTATTTCATGAGACTTTGGATATGTTTAAGAAATAAAATCTCATTATTTTTTTTATTGTAGGTAACTTTGAAAAAGACGAATTAATTAAACCATTCCACAGTGTAATACTAAGCAACGGAGCTATGCCTCTAAGTGTTTTACAAGACGAAATAAAGAATTGGATAGAAATGGAAGCGGTGAAAAACGCGAGAGCGGGAACTTGCAAGGAGACCAGTGGTGCTGATAGCTTCAACAACGTGCACTCTGTCCTACTTTTTACATGCACTTTAATTGGTTTATTATGCAGAAATCATGTTTAATCATAGACAGAGGAATTGTTACCTCAAAAATCATTCGTTCAGCATTAAAGTTTCTGTTTGAAAGATCTGAATTTATATAAAATAATCTTAAAATTGTGTTGTTTTTTTTCAGTGTTAAAAGTCAATTACAGTTTAATAACTTTTTTTTACCTGTAGAGTAATCAAAATTGCTGACAACTTTTTAATGTTGTACATTCTTGTTATAAATATACGCTCATGTTTATAATTTTTAAAGGAACTCCACCGAGGGCCAAAAGCCAAAAAGCATAAAATATGACATTTAAGACAGATCAACTGGGTTACTTGTAAAAAGTCAAATGATAAGGAATACACTCACTAAATAATCAAATAAAAAATATTTTGTTTTTCTGAGATTCTGATAGCGATAAGAGTTAAATTCGTTTATAAGGTTTATTTTTTTTTATTTTTGGGTCTTTTTGCACAATAAATTTAATTATTCTAGACACAAAGGAATTAGCGAATGATCTGAAATTTATGCACATACGTGATTTGTCTAGACCTACACAAATTTTGAAAAAAAAATCAAATCCTATTAAGTAAAAACAACAACAACAACAAAACTAAAAACAAAAACACCTCAGTGGAGTCCCTTTAACAATTCATTTCACTAATTCTTACCTTTAGTTAGATCTATTTCTTCCAATATCTTAGTTACACTTATATACAAAAGATAGCATTTACATTTATACAGTTAGGGTAGTTTAAGACAATCATGTTTTACGTTGAAATTATGAAATAACTTGATATATGTCTATCATTATTCGTACCAAAGTTACGGTGTTCTGTTTTGGTCAGTTAAATGTCCTATGTTGATATGCAAGATGTTGATTAAGTCATTTGTGATGTGCCGTTCTTTTTAAAAGGAATTTCATGAAGTAGCGATATTTATTATTCTTGCGGAACAACTATAGTTTGATTTAACGTTTGACATAAATTTATTCCTCGCTAGTTTCAACTTTATTCCTTACAAACTTTAACTTAAATCCCCCCAAACTTCAACTTTAATCCTCGCGAGTTTCAACTTTAATCCTCACAAACTCCAACTTTAATCCTCTCGAGCTTCAACTTTAATCCTCACAAACTCCAACTTTAATCCTCGCGAGTTTCAACTTTAATCCTCACAAACTCCAACTTTAATCCTCGCGAGTTTCAACTTTAATCCTCACAAACTCCAACTTTAATCCTCGCGAGTTTCAACTTTAATCCTCACAAACTCCAACTTTAATCCTCTCGAGCTTCAACTTTAATCCTCACAAACTCCAACTTTAATCCTCGCGAGTTTCAACTTTAATCCTCACAAACTCCAACTTTAATCCTCACAAACTCCAACTTTAATCCTCGCGAGTTTCAACTTTAATCCTCACAAACTCCAACTTTAATCCTCGCGAGTTTTCACTTTAATCCTCACAAACTCCAACTTTAATCCTCGCGAGTTTCAACTTTAATCCTCACAAACTCCAACTTTAATCCTCGCGAGTTTCAACTTTTATCCTCACAAACTCCAATTTTAAACATTACTCTGATTAAAACCTTTGCGATGATTCATTCTAATTCTCGTATGTTGCTTTAGCAGAACTCCGGCTTTGATCTCCGGTAATGGAAAGAATTATAGTTTCCAAAAAGTCGATATAGACATGCGGCTATTATTAAATGTCCAAAACAGGGCACCGTACATCGAGCTCATATAATCTCAAAGAGAAAGTTTATGAAATGTAAAAGGCTTGGACAATATACACTTACTATGTAAAAAGTGTTTCAATAAGAGCTACTGCATTTCCATGCGCAGGAACTTAAACTTATGGATTTACTTAAAATCTTTTTCATTCCAAAAGTGTCAATAACTCCATATTAATGTAATTGATTAATAGAACTTGAGAATGAAACCAAATGAAATACATTATTTAT
Organism: Ruditapes philippinarum; assembly: GCF_026571515.1. NCBI lineage: Eukaryota > Metazoa > Mollusca > Bivalvia > Venerida > Veneridae > Ruditapes > Ruditapes philippinarum. The sequence continues at coordinate 144,618 of NW_026863613.1, forward strand.
AATCAATCAAAACGTAAAAGAGAGGTTTAATACTCGTGGTGTCTTTATTAACACTCATTAGAATAATATTATCATAAAACATAATTGTGTTTATAATATCTAAAGCATCATTTTTGTACAACTAACAGAAACTGGAAATGTGTAATGACAAATATTCAGAGTTATAAAGGTTTAGAATATGTATATTCTTTTCTTATTTCTCTTTGTCGTTTTTCCTCCAGTTAACAGCCATCGGAATAGTTCATTACTTTGTTATCAACAGCGACTTCACTGCGTGTTTTCGGCAAAAAAGCGCGTGATCACGCATTGATAAAATAACAATTCTATAAATTACCATACAGAATTACAGAAAGCCAAGACATTAATTAACAATGTACAGTTAAAAAATGAAGTTGTTTTAGTCCTTTTTAAGAAATTTAACAGGTAAAAATTTAAATATGAGTGCATCAATCTTGTACAATGTGACTGCACAAAGATCAACACTCTTATACAACAGATTTTGCTGTATTGGTTTGTTTTTTCGTTTCAATATTTCCATGACGCTTTGGTAAATAGCATCAGCAAGAAAAAAATAAGATAAATACATCCCTCCACACACGCGCACGTGCACGCGTACGCGTACGTGCACGCACACACACACACACACACACACACACACACACACACACACACACACAGATACAAAGAAAACAAATCCAACAAAACAGTTTAGACAAGAAGAAGAATATAAATAGGGGTAACAAAAAAACAAACAACAACAACTAATTAAAATAACGTTTTTCCCTCAAGTTTAACGACACCCCCCCCCCCCAAAAAAAAAAAAACAAACAAAAAACAGAACAAAAACAAAAGAACTTGTGAGTTAAAAGTAACAAAAACAGCAACAACAAAAAAACCCCTCAAAACAACAGTACCCTACATCTAAAAAATGGGAAGAAAAACTAAAAGAGAAAAAAAGAAATGAAACAAAAAACAAAAAAACACAGAAAAAAAACATCATTTATCATCATATTAAGAAAGCATTCGAGTTCAAGTGTACTGACAAACGCGTAAGAAATGAAAACCTAATAATTATACAAACCCTGTGTCCATGACCTAGTTATTTCATTTTTTTATTACAATTAAAATTGAAGTTATTAACTGACTTACATGTTTTAAAACTTTTATATCCGCCATTCCGTGAATAACATTATGCAAATGACGAACTGTCTTACATGTTCGTCATTTGCATAATGTAATTTACGGAATGGCGGATATACACGTTTTAAATAATTAGAAAACATTATAATGGAGAATAATATATTATCTTCAAAAATACTGAGAAAATATTAAAATATCAAAATCACATTTAAAGCAATAAGAAAACTGTCATTTTATAAAGTTTTTATTTAAGCGAATGCACTTTTTTAATGCGTTTATTTAAGGTTGCCACCGGAAAGCTCATATGGGCGACCGTACACTCAAGTCGGGCCATCCTAGAGCGTCCCGCCGAGATTTTTTCGTCGATTTTTATCCAGCTGTATTGGTGGAGGAAGACCACAGGTGCCCCTTCGGGCATTATTTCAGGCACGAGCGGGCACCCGGGTAGAAAACCACCGAACTTCCGTAAGCAAACTGGATGGCTTCCTCACATGAAAGATTTCGACCCGAGTGAGGATCGAACCTACAGCGGTGAGGGACCTGTGATCTCAAGTCAACGACCTTAACCACTGGGCCACGGAGGCACGGAGGCGAATGCACTCTGAAAGGACATCAACTTTATCTATATTTTTCGCGTAAACATTTTGTATCATATCCCAAAAGTCAAGAAAACCGAATACATTAATTCTTTTAAACAAGACAATCTTAAAAAAACGTTACATGAAAAAAAATGGCCTGATATTAGCTATATATGTCAATTGGTTAACGCGTGTATTTTAAATTATTCAATTTATATACAAACTTAACTTTATAATATCTTAAAATGTCAATAACTGAAAAGATAAATTAGTTAAAAAGAAGCATTTGCAATGTAGAGAATTGACACGAAAGTATCATATCTTGCATAAAAATACATAACCCATCACAAAACAGCAACAACAAACCCCCCCCCCCACAAAAAAATCTACCCCCCCCCCGAAAAAAAAAAAAAAAAAAAAAAAACCAATAAAAAAAAAAACCAAACAAAAACCCCAAAAACAGCAACAACAACAACAACAAAAAAAACAAAACAAAAAAAAAAAAACACCCCCCAAAACATGTTGTATGTTTTCCTTTTGCTTGCCTTGAAGATCACAAATATTGCTAATAATAAAATGCATGTAATTCTGCGGTTGTCGATCTTTCATGAAACTAAATCAATTTAGTCAATTTATAGTTACATTATGCTTCAATTTTCCATTCCATCTTTTTCATTTTAATCCCTTTTTTCGTCTGCCTTGGTGTAAAATAAATAAGTAAGCGAGAGAGAAGTCAGAAAGTATTGAAGGAAAACTTTAAAAAAAAATAATTTGTGCTCGTTTAAGTGGCAGCAGAAAAATTCCAAAAAAATGCCTTCAGATGAGCGAAAATGTTTAAATAAATAATTGCGCAAAATGTACTAAAATTTGAGGAAAAGTAGAATGGTTCAAGTTATATGATCGATTAATTGTTCATTATGCTTAACTATATTTCTACTGCGTTACTAACGCGGCAAGGGCATTTTTGCATATTTTGACATCTTTTGGTAATTAACGTGGGTTGTAAGTGCCATTGATAATGTGTAAATTGCTTCCGTTTGGTTACTATATACTATTATACATTTAATTACATTTTCAAAATTTTCATAGAAATAAGCATAAACCTGGAGCCGTGCTGCTTTAAAACTAAAATATCTTTCGAACTTTATTATCCTTAAATATGATCAAGTATAAATATCATTTGAACAATTATATATGCATGTATTTGCAATATAAAACAAATCTGATATTTGGTTTCGTATTTTTTTTTAATAAAATGGGAATAGAGGTTGAATTTGATTAAAATGTTTTTTTTTTGGATTAAGATATTTTTTAACACAATATTTCAGATGGTTAATTTATGTGAATATAAAACTTACCATAAATAAACGTACATTGGTACAATTTACGTAAAAGAATAAAAAATGTCGTCAAAATGAGAGGAAAAATAATAATAATAATAATAATAATAATAATAATAATAATAATAATAATAATAATAATAATAATAAACAATGAATAAAAAACAGCAAAACAAAAAAAAACAACAAAAGCAAAGAAACAACAAAATCCAAAAATGAAACGTAAAAAAAACGAACAAAAAAAGATCCCGAAAAACAATGGATTAAATAAAAAGAAAAGATAAAACAAAACAAAACAAAAAATAGTGACATAAAAGTATGCCATGTGTTTTGAAACTGTAATTCATTTATTTATTATATAACACAGATACTTCTTGTTCCTAAAACGTTTAGAGTTACTCCTTGAACTTTTAACGAAATGACTTTAATTTCTCAAAATATAATTGTGTCACTCAGTACGTTGTAAAATAACGCATTCGTTTCTGTAGAATTAATAAATGAGCCGCGTCACGACAAAACCAACATAATGGGTTTGCGACCAGCATGGATCCAGACCAGCCTGCTCATCCTCGCAGTCTGATCAGGATCCATGCTGTTCGCTATCAGTTTCTCTACTTGTTATAGGGTTTGTAAGCGAACAGCATGGATCCAAATCAGACTGCGCGGATGCGCAGGCTGGTCTGGACCCATGCTGGTCGCAAACGCATTATGTTGGTTTTGTCATGACGCAGCTCAAATATGCTAATAAGCTTAAAATGCTGACAAGGTTACTTTAAAAAGAATTATCAACATGAAAAATGGATTATATCTGTCACCTTGTCTTTTTACTGGAGCAAAACCCATAAATTGTGAACTTTCGAAGAAAGAAAAAAAAAGAGAGAGAAAGTTAGAAAGAAACAAAAGAAGAAAGGAAGGAAAAAGGAAAGAAAGAAAAAAAATAAATAAAGAAAGAAAAAAAAAAACAACAAAAAAACGTTTGGTATGATTTTATCAAGCAATATTTTTGAGGAAATTTTAAATTCAAGAAGAGAAAACACAAAACACTTTTTGTTTAAGTAAAAGAGTTTTTGTTGTTTTTTGGGTTTTTTACTCATCCCGACACCGGTATAGTAAATTTTGCGACTTTCCCCTTTTACGGGTGGGGGAAAAAGACCTCGGTGCCCTTTCGTGATTTTTTTCACCACGAACGAACCCCCTGGGGTAGAACCACCGACTTCCCCTTTAAGCCCCAGCGGGATTTTTTCCCTAGCAAAAAAGAATTCAAAGTCCCTGTCAAATTCGAACCCAAAGCGGTGAGGGTTTAAGTACGGTGAGGGTTTAAGTAAATATGTATTATATTTTTTGTATAAAAATAGTTTTAAGTTTCAAGTTTATAAGCCTTTGGCCAATACAAAGAAAATACATGAAGTATGGCAAAGATATACACTACAAAATAGTAATAGCAATACAAATCATGTAAACAAAGACGTTCATGAAACAGTTGTAACGAGTATTTGTGGGATCTGGTATGGGCTTCAACAAGTGTTTGTGGGATCTGGTATAGGCAAAGCCAGGTATTCGGTTGCTACGCCGTATTTAATTAAAAAAAAGTCTATTGTAATGACATCTTTGCTCTATCTTTGTTTCCCAATTGACTTCATCTTTAAGATTTTCTATAGAAACAAGTCATGTTGCACCCGATACTTTTCTGGCACATTCTTTTTGTATTTTATCTAAGAGATCAATTTCATATTAAAATACATGTCCACAAACGATGTCTGCATATTCAAGAATTGGTCTATAAACCGACGTATTATAACTTAATTTTTAAAGATTTACGGTCAAATAAAAAATATTGTCTCCATTATGTTAAACTGTTTCCATGCTTTATCAACTTACATATTCATTTCTGTCAGTGTCATTGACCATTGTTAGATAAAAATAAACGCCACATGTTTTGTTTTATGTTCAATTGACTTCTGTTATATTTTTGATTAAGCATTTTGAAGTGGGTTTGTGATTACTTCTTCGTTTTTCTTGAGATGAAAAAATTGATTCGGACCTTAGATGGATTAAAGACACCCAACAAGCCATTTTCTCTGCCGACGCAGCTAATTTTTTGATATCTAATTGTAATTGTTGAGGTGCAATTTGAGGAACCCAAACAAAAGCTGGACAGGTCGCAAGAAATTGCAAGGACAAGCAAATAACTTGTAACTGATAAGGAAATCAAAGAAAACAAATATATGATTGAATAATAGGCCCACAAAGAAAAATGGCACATGGGAAAGGGTAGGAGATTCGGAAAGGGTGTGTGTGTGGGGGGGGGGGGTTTAAAAGTATTTGGAATTTAACTAGAAAATTAAAGAACTACATACACATTTTTTAGAACTATCCTAGACACTTTATTTCATATTGGCAAGATCTATCCTTTACATTTTATTTTATAACTTCCATTAAATTATTATTTTAGACTGGCAAGATCAATCCTTTACATTTTATTTTGTAACTACCATTATATTATTTTTAGAACGGCAAGATCTATCCTTTACATTTTAGTTTATAACTACCATTAAATTATTATTTTGGGGCGTCCATGGTCGAGCGGTTAAGGTCGTGGACTTCAAACCACTTGCCCCTCACCGCTGTGGGTTCGAATCCCGACAGGGACTTTGGATTCTTTCATGTGAGGAAGCTATTCCAGCTAGGCTTACGGAACGTCGGTGGTTATACTCACGTGCCTGTTCGTGGCCGTGAAATAATGCACGGAAGGGACCTGAGGCCTTCCTCCATCAGTTAACTCCCCACTCCCCACAAAAAAAAAAAAAAAAAAAAAAAAAAAAAAAAAATTAGAATGGCGAGTACTATTCTTTACATTGAGTTTATAACTACCATTAAATAAAATATTTTAAAATGGCTAATGAGAAGTTTACGAATATGCTATGCTCATCCTTGAGTAAAATATCTTAATCACAGAAATTTATTAAAAATCTTACCGAATATGTCTTATTTTAATAAAATAATGAATAATGCTATGTATGGGAAGCTGCAATCCCTATTAAAAGGTCAAGTTCAGTCGCGTCCTTTTTACTGCAGTTGTTTTCAATTACACTATACAAGTGACCAACCTATAGTGTGTTTTAAGGCATAATATATTACTTCGTATGAAGCCAAAACATGTTATTTTATATCTAAAATAGAGAAAATGGTAAAATGTATTTTTTAACGGTCGTTTATTGTTTCCGAATTAAGATTATGTCGTATTACAAAAACAATATTTCCTGTCATTTAAAATAATGTTATTAAACACGACCCTTTCGAGTTATTGCATATATTATAAGCATAATATGCAAACTATATAAATGAAATCTTAAGTTCAAATACAGTTCATGAGAACAGTAACACAACTACCTAACGCAATACATGTCACATAAATTGACCTCATGATGTTGTTGTTTTTTTTTTAATTCTGATGGATCCGCTTTGATGAAATACACATTGAAATTGTATCTTCTTAATCTTAATAAAAACGTTAAAATCAATTATAATTGCTAAAAAAACTGAAAGCGCGAATGCGTTGCGGTACTCGTTGGTTGTCAAACAAATACTATAAATGACGTTTTTATTTACTTTAATTAACGTTCCGTTAGAACTAATATATGTCTTGCGTAAACCTTTTTTGAATGCTGAGTGTTTTTTTTTTAAGTAAAAATTTACATGTTATAATGATGTTTTTTCTTTAACCTTGTCTTTTTACTGGAGCGAACCCCATTTATTATAATTATGTTTGTGTTGTTTTCTAAATTCTTTCCCAAGCATACCTAGGAGAAATTATGACTTTCTTAACATCCAGAAATACAACTGAACATTTATTAAAACGTTCTGAAAGTTACTCTCTTTAAAAGAAATGGAAACGTCTTTTCACATCTTTTCTTAAAGGATGCAGAAACCATATGAGCCGTTCATGACAAAACATAGTGCGTTTGCGAACAGCATGGATCCAGACCAGCCTGCGCATCACCATAAGACACAGTCCTACTACGCGGTACAACAAGTGCTACTCCTAATCAATCATTCTGGGACCTAAGTTGTCTGGATGGTGTATAAAGGTCTAGCATGTTTCGTATGTACGTAGGTGCCTGTCCATGAAGCACCTTAAACACTTATGTAAGGAGTTTGTACTCGACTCTGATGTGCACAGGAAGCCAATGTAGTTCCTTTAAATATGGGGTTATGTGGCAGTTTCGCGGTGTCCTGGTAATAACACGAGCAGTCGTATTTTGAACATTTTGGAGCTTGTTGAGAACGTACTTTGGAGATCCATATAGCAACGAATTACTGTAATCTAATTTTGATGTCACTAACGAGTTTATCAAGGTTCTGGTTGAATCAACAGTCAAGTATTTCCGAATTTGACCTATTTGTCGTATTTTCATGAAACATTAAGTTCACATGTTGTTCCATGTCTAAATGAGAGTCCAATACGACGCCAATGTTTCTAACTGTTGTTGATAGTTTTATCACAGAATCACCGACTCTTACAGTAAGATCTTCAACATCACTTCGTTTTGGTACAAAGACGATCACCTCTGTTTTGTCTGCATTGAGTTTCAGAAAATTATTATTCATCCATACTATGATGTCATTCAGGCATGCTTCAATCCGTCGCAAGGTCTCATTGCGGGAAATGGCTTCCTTTGGTTTAAATGTCATGTACAATTGCGAATCGCCAGCGTAGGAATGATGTTAAAGCTTATGCTTCCGACAGATCGCGCCCACAGGTTTGGTGTACATGATGTAATTCTTCGGACCAAGAACGGACCCTTGTGGCACAGAAAATGTCATATACGTACAGGTTTTGACAGTTCACCATTGACGCAGACAGTTTGATGACGCTCACACAGATATTATTTCATCCATTGTAAAGGTTTCCTACTCTTCCGAAGTGTTGTTCGAGCCGGCAAAGGAGGGTACTATGGTCGATCGTATCAAAAGCAGCAGATAAGTCTAACATTACTAGACCAGTAGCTTCATTCTGATCAAGAGAACGGAGAATGTCATTTTGTACACATAATAGAGCAGATTCTGTTGAATGAAACTGTCTATAAGCAGACTGACGCTCTTCATGAAGTTTATGTGCAGATAGGTGTCTTTCAAGTTGGGAATCGACAACTTTCTCGAGAATTTTGGAGACAAACGGTAAATTAGATACAGGCCGGGAGTTTTCATTACCTCTTGATCCAACCCTGACTTTTTTTATTAAAGGTCTGACTCTAAAACTTTTAAAAGCGGGTGGTACATAGGCCCTCTCAAGTGAAGTGTTTATGATTTTTGTGATAAATGGTAATAGTTCATTTAAACAATCTTTCATCAGCCATGTTGGAATGGGGTCAAATTCACAGGATTTGTTTGGCGAATTGCGAATAATTTTTAAAATTTCCACATCAGAGACTACTGAAAAGTTTGAAAATTGCTCTCCATTGAAAGGTGCTTCAGGGACAAATTGTCTGTTTGTTGGTGAGACTTGGTCCCGGCTATACCATTATGTATGCTTTCAACCTTATACACGAAGAAGTCACTAAATTCTTGTGCTTGAACGTTTGCAGGTTTACCAGATGGCAGCACAACAACATCTGTGTTTGCACCAATCAAATGCCGGGCCACTTTGGTAAGGTTTTTCATATCACGACCACATGACTCTACTTTCTCAGTGTAGTATTTGACTTTGGACATATTTAGAAGCTTATTCGTAACAGCGCATTGGTTTCTATAAATTAAGTGATCAATTTTCAATCCAGTCAAGCGCCAATTTCGCTCTACCTGACGCCTTAAATGTTTAGCATCATGTAGTTCTTGGGAATACCACGGATTCATTGGTCTTAGAACAATGCTCTTGGACTTCAGGGGTGCGTATTAAAAATGTATTAATGAAACTGTAAACTTACGAACACTTCTTATACAATGCTATTTTTGAAGTTCGGCATATATTTTAGAAGGATATAATTTAAGCAATGGTTTTTATGGTAATTGTAATAATTATTGATTTGGAAATCGTTATAAACAATGAAAATATGAGACTTAAAGCAACAGACAGAATGAGAGACGATTACAGTACATTTTAATGTTGTGATCCTAACAAGGCATTATTTAAAACTATATTATGCTCAACTTTGGTATTTGAAAAAAAAAACTAATAATTACAATTCAGTGTAAATGTAAAATAAACATCTTTTGAAAACACATAAAGAAAATATATTACGTTTTAAACTTTACACACTATATGTGACCACAGTATGATTACTTAGTATCATTTGAAAGACTGGCAGTTTTTATAAGAAAAGACCAAATTAACTTGACGAGTAATAGGGAATGCACCTTCCCAAATATTGTTTATAAATTCACTTATTCAAAGTAGACATAGTCAGAGGAATAAACTAGATTTCAATAAATATTTTCAATAAAAGTATTTTACCCAAAGATGAGCATAGTAAAAGTTTTGCAGAGAGCTGACTCCTGTATCAAACGAACGTGATATAACCAAATTAAAAAATAGAAGTAAATTAAAATAAGCATTGGTAAATTCTTTACTCCTTTTGTCATTGAAAACTGATAGGAAAGAAAATGGTAGGATATAAAGGGATGTGAGTACTAAAATGCATGTTTTATAGCGACAATTTAATTTTGGACACATCCATGCCGTTAAATTTTCTGTAACTATGAAATTGCACTTGTAAATGTCATACAAATATGAAATTGATTTAAAAAAAAACGATCTTTGTGGCGAAAAAATCAAACATTGATTTTATGATCTATTTCGAATGACAGGAAGTCACCTGACAACAGCAGCTGTCAAGTGCCGTGTGTAAGCTGTAAAATGTTGTTGTATTATATATTTTTCTGGTCATTCAGGATCATTGATGCCAGCACTAGGTGTTGAGAATTGAGTACCGCTCAAGCTGGTCCTAGAGGCGCGAGGGATGTTGCACTTATTCATTATCCCTTATGTACAGACTCAATGAAACCGAGTCTGCAAATAACTTTGTTGTGATTAATGCTTCCGAGGGATCACTTTGTTTCCGTATTTTAAATTGCAATGCTTATTGAAATTATGAAAGTAAGAGGACTCGAAACATATAAACTCTTTGAAATATTTGTATTTTTTGTATTTTATTGCATTAGTAAAGAAAAAGCTTCATTGGACTATACCATTAAATGATGGAATAATATATAAGGAATACAATTTCATTTATATATATATATATTTATTCATTTACAAATTGTTTTATATTATGAATTTACATTATAAATCTTATACTATGAAATCCAGTCGTCTTCTTGTACTTATTCCAAGGCATTTGTTTTCTTTCTTAGAATGGATAGACTGAAAAGAGAACCAAATGTATTCTACATGTATATAACATACATCTATATGAGATAAAAATTTATTATTCAATGATTTCAAGTTTCATATTCATTAAATTTCAAAATCTTTCTCAACATTTTCCTCAAGCAGAGCCAAACTAACAGTTACAGTAGAATATTTAGATTAATTAACAGTTCCAAATATAAGTAACATTGCACCTTGTTTTTACTTGCACAATGAATATGCTATAAAAAATAAAGTACCATTCCATCAATACGAAAGGAGTTAAGCAATGTGTTATGAAAGTCAAAAAAACATCTCTCAATTGTGTAAGATACAATGCTTACCTTTATGTATTTAAAACCTAAACAACAAGGTATAATGACCCTCTCCAAAACCCTCCACATTTCTCACTTGTAGCACCTTTACAATCATAGCTACATTCGCTGTCGGCTACCTTCTGTTCCGTTGTTAAGCTGTTTCCACAATAACACTGATTAGAATACTGTAAACAACAACAAAAACACGACATGTTTAAATCAACAAAATAAAAAGATAAATAAATAAAAACACAAAACCACAAAAAAAAGAACAACAACCGCCCTACACAAGAAATAACAACAACAAATAAAACAATTTAATTATCTCGTATATTCTAATCTAGGACACTTACCTGAGTTAAAGCATATTTGAGTCCGTGACCTTTGCAGAAAGCAATACATGAAGCCGTCGTCATCTGGTTGTTATTGGTAGATTGTTCATTAAGAATTCTGGTATTGGAGTCAACATAACATCCAAGATATCCTGTATGGCAAATGTAAAATCCATTACAATTATACTGATATATCATTTCCTCCTAATACTCAATTTATAGATTGTGATGTACATTTAAGAAATTATAAATTGATCTTAAGTAATATCTTGAATTGTATAGATTTATTCTGGGCTGGTTATTTTTGACACCACATGTTTTTACTAGTATTCATCATTACGTTGAGAGCTTTAATCTTTGAAGGTTTATTTGTTACAAAGTATTTATCAATTAAACGTGTTATTGATCGTATAATCAAACAAATATTATGTATTTACTCACTATGCGTGTCATACAATGATATTCTCCAAAAACCACCGCAATTCTGGGCGGCATTTCCATCACATTTATGATCACATTCTGTTTCAGGACGTTTTGCGTATGGTCTTAATTGTGAACCACAAAAACATTGGCTATTAAACTGAAAAGAAAAATCAGCTTTATTTAGGCTTTTCATTGACCATGTCTTGTCAGTATCACTTTAAGAACGAAGCACATCAAAAACATTAAGAAGGAACCATAAAATGTCAGAACAAGTCCCCGTCAAAATAATAATAATAATAATAATAATAATAATAATAATAATAATAATAATAAAATGATGATAATAATAATAATGATAATTATTATTAATTAAAAGTCTTTAAAATAAGACAACAGCAACAACAAATAAAGAATAAAACAACAGCACTTTTCAAAACACTCAAGAAAATAGTAAAAAAAATATGAAAAAAGTAATAAATTGATATATATGAACATAAACATTACAACAACGAAATAACACAAACTATAAATGAAACCAGATTTTAGCCAAAAAAAAAGCATTTAAAATTCTGTGTATTTAGAAAAACATTTATTTTCATATTTTTATTGTGTATTTAAAGAGCGTTTTGTATAGCAGTTTCACATAGCAGTGTTACAATTATTTTCAATTTTAAACATTTTATTAGTCATAATGGTATGTTTAAAATTATACAGAACATACCCGGAAAAATAATTTGTCATCTCATAAATATTATTAGCATTGTATGAAAAATACGTTATTTTTGCGATGAACAGGTTACAATTGACTCCTAAAGCTTTTATCAAATTAGGCAATAACAATGAATTCCCTTATCATTTTAACATTACTATAGATTTTTTAATTTATTTTTTTTCCAAGGAAAAATATGTAAGAAGTTTTTGTTAATGAGGCGGTATAGAATAGTAATTGCTATATTTACCTCAACACCTGCAAATAATGTTCGCTCCATGCTGCATCTTTGCAAGCATTTCTCAACTGTCATACCGCCAGACGTCATTGTACCCTCTAAGATCCTTGTTGAATTGTCTTGGAAACATCCTATATAGTTTGGACCAGAAGCTAAAAGAGAAATAAACAAATTTAGATATTCACATCATTGTTTAATGTCACAATTTATCATATAACATACTCGAACTTAAAGTGAGTATCCTTTGTCACCAGGGCAGTCTGTACTTCAACTCTTTTTTCTTTTTTTTAATTCAACATTTAAACTTTGAATGGATTGTCTCACATTCAAGGTAATCTATCTAAACAAAAGATCAACAAAATGTATGAATAAATAGAAAACATTTTATGCTTTATGCTGAAAACTTTGATGTATTTGATATTTTCCTGTATTATTTTTGTTATTATAATTTATTATAACTAAGAATCTTTAAACTGTACAGTGCACCTCACTCTTCATTTAACAGCTTTCTATGTTTTTCTTTTTATACTTTTATTGAACAGCATGTAATTAAAAAAGAAATTAATAAAGCAACAAATCGATAAACGTAGCAGGCAATTTAAAATAATAATAAAATAATAAAATTATTGTCTTGAATAAATATACGTAATTGAGTAAGTTAAAAAGGACATAAAATAACTCACATTAAAATGTATAATTATGCAATTGGCAGCTAGAATGAAATGCTTAATTTACCAAACATTTTAATAACTGAAGTATTTATTAAATTTTTGTACACTCAAAACATAGTTTTACACTTATTTTTTTTTCTATTTATTCAATACTTCTGCAAAAGTTTAAACAACTGTTGTTTTTTAAATGAAACTTAAAACAAGTATTCATTTAATACAAATAAATATATTCTTTCTGATTTTTGTTAAAAATGCCAGAACAAAACATAAGATTTTAAGTACATGTATATTGTAAAATATTCGAAAAAAAAAAAATAAACAAAACATTAAATACCGTAAGTTGCTGATACGAACACTGTCACAACGATCGCCAAAATAACACTCGTCACCATTGTTCCTTTATTTAGAAAAATGAACTAATCCTTCGGTAGATGAGTCTTGATATGTATGAAGTGTTCACGCTTTGCCTCTTATATAGGGCTGCTAAACATGTTGACGTCAGTTTTGGCGGAACAAATGATATTTAAAAAAAAACATTTTCCCAAAGGCCTCTGGAGAAACAAAGGATAGTAATCCGTAAAGTTTAATATATTCTTCATATCAAGGTCACTCTTGAAAGCGTATAAATCATAAAAATGTTGTTTACCTTACGGAGTTGTATTGTTTATGTCTTATGACACAATTATTTCACCTTTTTGTCATGAACATGAAGACGCATTCGTGTTTGATATTGCATTTTACCGTTGAAATGTTAATTAATATTTTGTTATTGTAATTTGCATTATTGTTTGTACGATATGGTAATTTCATTCGTTTGGTCTCTTATAAAGAAAAAAAAACCCGTAAAATTGTAAAATATACAAACTTTTAAGGATATTTGTTTGATTAAAAAACAATCAAATTTATTTTTTTATTTCATTCTTAGATATACTTTGAAATTACCAAATGTTAATATCAGTATAAAATGATGAATATTAGAATATAGAAATACGTTTCCCCCATTGGTAGCCCCCAATTTTAGACTGTTTGTTTGTTTGTTTCACTTTACGCCTTTTCCCAACAGTATTTCAGTGATATAGGCGGGTAGTTTCCTAACCATCGTTCCTGGAGAGTTACACCAGTACTAGACTCCCTTCCTCCGCGCTAAACTACCAAAGCATCTCCCGGGGATCGAACCCACGCATTTTTAACAAAAATCAGAAAGAATATATTTATTTGTATTAAATGAATACTTGTTTTAAGTTTCATTTAAAAAAAAAACAGTTGTTTAAACTTTTGCAGAAGTATTGAATAAATAGAAAAAAAAATAAGTGTAAAACTATGTTTTGAGTGTACAAAAATTTAATAGATACTTCAGTTATTAAAATGTTTGGTAAATTAAGCATTTCATTCTAGCTGCCAATTGCATAATTATACATTTTAATGTGAGTTATTTTATGTCCTTTTTAACTTACTCAATTACGTATATTTATTCAAGACAATAATTTTATTATTTTATTATTATTTTAAATTGCCTGCTACGTTTATCGATTTGTTGCTTTATTAATTTCTTTTTTAATTACATGCTGTTCAATAAAAGTATAAAAAGAAAAACATAGAAAGCTGTTAAATGAAGAGAGAGGTGCACTGTACAGTTTAAAGATTCTTAGTTATAATAAATTATAATAACAAAAATAATACAGGAAAATATCAAATACATCAAAGTTTTCAGCATAAAGCATAAAATGTTTTCTATTTATTCATACATTTTGTTGATCTTTTGTTTAGATAGATTACCTTGAATGTGAGACAATCCATTCAAAGTTTAAATGTTGAATTAAAAAAAAGAAAAAAGAGTTGAAGTACAGACTGCCCTGGTGACAAAGGATACTCACTTTAAGTTCGAGTATGTTATATGACCAATTGTGACATTAAACAAAGATATGAATATTTAAATTTGTTTATTTCACTTGTAGCTTCTGGTCCTAACTATATAGGATGTTTCCAAGACAATTCAACAAGGATCTTAGAGGGTACAATGACGTCTGGCGGTATGACAGATGAGAAATGCTTGCAAAGATGCAGCATGGAGCGAACATTATTTGCAGGTGTTGAGGTAAATATAGCAATTACTGTTCTATACCGCCTCATTAGCAAAATCTTCTTACATATTTTCCTTGGAAAAAAAAAATAAATTAAAAAATCTATAGTAATATTAAAATGATAAGGGAATTCAATGTTATTGCCTAATTTGATAAAAGCTTTAGGAGTCAATTATAACCTGTTCATCGCAAAAATAACGTATTTTTTCATACAATGCAAATAATATTTATGAGATGACAAATTATTTTTCCGGGTGTGTTCTGTATAATTTTAAACATACCATTATGTCTAATAAAATGTTTAAAATTGAAAATGATTGTAACACTGCTATTTGAAACTGCTATACAAAACGCTCTTTAAATACACAATAAAAATATGAAAATAATTGTTTTTCTAAATACACAGAATTTTAAATGCTTTTTTTTTGGTTAAAATCTGGTTTCATGTGTAGTTTGTGTTATTTCGTTGTTGTAATGTTTATGTTCATATATATCAATTTATTACTTTTTTCATATTTTTTTTACTTTTTTCTTGAGTGTTTTGAAAAGTGCTGTTGTTTTATTTTTTATTTGTTGTTGCTGTTTTCTTATTTTAAAGACTTTTAATTAATAATAATTATCGTTATATTATTATCATTTTTATTATTATTATTATTATTATTATTATTGTTTTGACGGGGACTTGTTCTGACATTTTATGGTTCTTTTTTAATGTTTTTGATGTGCTTCGTTCTTAAAGTGATACTGACAAGACATGGTCAATGAAAAGCCTAAATAAAGCTGATTTTTCTTTTCAGTTTAATAGCCAATGTTTTTGTGGTTCACAATTAAGACCATACGCAAAACGTCCTGAAACAAATGTGATCATAAATGTGATGGAAATGCCGCCCAGAATTGCGGTGGTTTTTGGAGAATATCATTGTATGACACGCATAGTGAGTAAATACATGATATTTGTTTGATTATACGATCAACGTTTAAATGATAAATACTTTGAAACAAATAAACCTTCAAAGATTAAAGCTCAATGTAATGATGAATACTAGTAAAAACATGTGGTGTCAAAAATAACCAGCCCAGAATAAATCTATACAATTCAAAATATTACTTAAGATCAATTTACAATTTCTTAAATGTACATCACAATCTATAAATTGAGTATTAGGGGAAAACGATATATCAGTATAATTGTAATGGATTTTACATTTGCCATACAGGATATCTTGGATGTTATGTTGACTCCAATACCAGAATTCTTAATGAACAATCTACCAATAACAACCAGATGACGACGGCTTCATGTATTGCTTTCTGCAAAGGTCACAACCTAAAATATGCTTTAACTCAGGTAAGTGTCCTAGATTAGAATATACATCATTAAATTGTTTTATTGTTGTTTTTTTTTGTGTTTTTTTTGTGGTTTTGTGTTTTTATTATTTTTTTTATTTTTATTACTTGTTGTTGTTGATTTAAACATGTCGTGTTTTTGTTGTTGCTTACAGTATTCTAATCAGTGTTATTGTGGAAACAGCTTAACAACAGAACAGAAGGTAGCCGACAGCGAATGCAGCTATGATTGTAAGGGTGCTACAAGTGAGAAATGTGGAGGGTTTTGGAGAGGATCATTATACCTTGTTGTCTAGGTTTTAAATACATTAAGGTAAGAATTTTAATTGAGAGATGTTTTTTGACTTTCATAACACATTGCTTAACTCCTTTCGTATTGATGGAATGGTACTTTATTTTTTATAGTATATTCATGTTGCAAGTAAAAACAAGGTGCAATGTTACTTATATTTGGAACTGTTAATCTAAATATCCTACAGCAACTGTTAGTTTGGCTCTGCTTGAGAAAAATGTTGAGAAAGATTTTGAAATTTAATGAATATGAAACTTGAAAACATTGAATAATTAATTTTTATCTCATATAGATGTGTGTTATAAACATGTAGAATATATTTTGTTCTCTTTTCAGTCTACCCAATATAAGAAAGAAAGAAAAAAATGCCTTGGAATTAGGTACAAGAAGACGACTGAATTTCATAGTATAAGATTTATGTTGTTAATTCGTGATGTAAAATAATTTGTAAATGAATAAATATACATCAATATGAATTTGTATTCCTTATATGTTATTTCATCATTTAATTGTATAGTCCAATGAAGCATTTTCTTTTCTATTACGATAAAATACAAAAAAGAAATACAATGATTTCAAAGAATTTATATGTTTTGAGTTCCTCTTAATAATTTCAATAAACATTACAATGAAAATATGAAAACAAAGTGATCCTTCGGGATCATTGACCACAACAAAAATTGCAGACTCGGTTTGATTGAGTCTGTACATGAGGGATAATGAATAAGTGCAACATCCCTCACGCCCCTAGCACCGACTTAAGCAGTACTCAATTCTCAACACTTAATAACACTGGCATCAATGATCTTGAATGAAGAGGCAACATTTTATAACTGACACACGGCACTTGACAGCTGCTGTTCCTGTCATTCGAAATGGATAATAAAATCAATGTTTGATTTTTTTCACCACAAAGTTCGTTTTTTAATCAATTTCATATTTGTATGAAATTTACAAGTGCAATTTTATAGTTACAGAAAATTTAATGACATGGATGTGTCCAAAATTAAATTGTTGCGATATAACATGCATTTAAGTACAGTACTTATATCCCTTTACATCCTATAAAGTATTATTTTCAATTAGTTTTCAATGACTAAAGGAGTAAAGACCAATGCTACATATTTTTTTTTATTTTGTTATATTGCTTACGTTTGATGCGTATACAGGGGTATGCTCCCTGCAAAATTTTAAGTACTATGCTCATCTTTGGGTAAATACTTTTATTGCAGAAATTTATTGAAATCTAGTAATTTCTTCATGACTATGTCTACTTTGAATAGGTAAATGTATAAACAAAGTTTGGGAAGCTGCATTCCCTATTACTTGTCTTTTTTATATAAAAACTGACAATCTTTTAAAGGACACTATGAAATCATCTGATATCAAATTTGAGCATAATGTAGCTTTAAATAATGCTTTGTGAGGATCACAACATTAAAAATGTACTTTAATCGTCTCTCATTCTGTCTGTTGCTTAAAGTCTGATATTTTCATTGTTTATAACGATTTCCAAATCAATTATTAGTACAATTACTATAATAAAAGTTTTAATCCGTTCTAGAAAAGGGTGATAGACATCGGGTATCTAATTGCAAAATTGACTGATCTTCTTTTGTGCGTACTTTTTATATACATTTACATTTCTTCTGTATAACTATATCTGATAATTTAACGTAACAAGCACTCTGCTGACAAACTACAACTTTGTTTCTTTCTGCCTAAGTACACCATGCTTTTTGACTAAAACACACATTTACTGCATGGCTTTGACACCGTGAGTCATGCAGTAAGAAATGCTCGGGTCTTGATTTTGCTGACGTGTCAACCATGCACCTCCACTCATTTATTCAGAACTTATATGAGCCGCGTACCAACAAAACCAACATAATGGGTTTGCCTCCTTGTAATAGAGTTGGTAAGCGAACAGCATGGATACTAATAAGACTGCGCGGATGCGCAGGCTGGTCTGGATCCATGCTGGTCGCAAACGCCCCTATGTTGGTTTTGTCATGACGCGGCTCCTATAATCTGAAAATAAGGAACGCATTGTTTTTGCATACTTAAGGACAGGACGTGAACGATTTATCATTTCTTTTTCTGAAAAAAAGTTATAATCCGACATTTTAATACATGTTCAGATGTATTTCTAACTGTTAAAGAGGTCATACTCTCGTTTTGGTATACTTGGGAGAGAATTTAATAAAACATACACACATAAACATTATATTAATTAATGGGGTTCGCTCCAATAAAAAGACAAGGTTAAAAAAAGAAAACATCATTATAACTTGTTTTTTTTTTTTTCTTAAAATTGCCACTAAGCATTCAAAACATTTTACGCAAGACATTTATTAGTTCTAACGGAGCGTTTAAGTAAATAAAAACGTCGTTAATAATACATTTTTAAAAAACGTACGCGTGCCGCCACGCGTTTGCGCTTACATTTTTATAGCAATTATAATTCATATATTAATCATTTTTAATGAAGAAAATGAAGTTTTTTATGTAATTCACTAAGCCGGGTTGATCAAAATTAAATAAGTACATGTAAATCATGCAATCAATTTATTTGACATACATTACGTAAGATTGTTTTATTATTGCTTTTATATGCTGTAACTCCATTTGGTAATATCATAGAATCTATAGGCTTTTATTCATATATTCATATATGACATAATAAGCATCTGCTAACTAACTACAACATAGTTTTCTTGTTGCTTCTAGATCTGAAATGTTGTTTGAATAAAACAGTTCTTTGCAGCATAGCTTCTTTGAAACCTTGAATAAAGCAGTAGGAATACTTTGTAACGGATTATAATTTTGCTGAGGTATCAACTACTTCACTCAATTTTTAGAGCTAATCATCCGAAAAATGATAAAAAAGCATATGGTTTCTGCATCCTTTAAGAAAGACGTGAAGAGGCGTTTCCATTTCTTTTACAGAGAGTAACATTCAGAACGTTTTAATAAATGTTCAGTTGTGCTTCTGGGTGACATAGAAGTCATATTCTGTATTCGGTATCTTTGGAAAAGAATTTTAAAAAACACACACACGCGCGCATAATTATGATAAATTGGGTTTGCTCCAGTAAAAAGACAACGTTAAGAAAAAACATCATCCATATTCTTAAAGATACCACTCAGCATTCAAAACATTTTACGCAAGACATTCATTAGCTCTCACTGAACGTTACAGTAAATAAAAACGTCAGTAATAAAGATGAAGTCAGTTGGAAACAATAAAGCAATGATGTCATTACCTTAGACAGTTTTGTTACATTTTTTTTTTCTTTTTCTTTTTTTTTTCAAAAATTAAATACGGCGGAGCACCCGAATACATGGCTTCCCCAATACCAGATCCAACAAATACTCGCTACAACTTAAAAATCTCATATGACACAATCGGTATATCAGTAAGAATTTCATTATATTTTAATTTCTTCCCAGCTGCCATACGTGAGTGGAACAACCTACCCCTTAACATACGAAATTTGCCAACACTTTAAATGTTCAAATTTTATCGACAACAACTAGCAATCTACCCCAAAGTCCCAAAATACTTCTATTATGGTGATAGAAACCTTCAAATATTACACGCAATTTTACGCACATAATGCAGCTTCTTAAAGATCAACTTTTTCTTAAAAGATATATATATTTCCTACACCGTTATGTAAATGCTAGCAAATGGAACTTCCACTTTTTTAACATATACACAAGAAAAACTATTTCAAAGTCTTAACAATTTCAACATTATTTTTCATACTCTTCTCTTTGGTAACCCAGATATCCCTGATACAGATACTATTTTCAAGCATGTTCATATTTACATATCCGAAACAAAGCGATTTATCTAATCTAATTTTGAGACATTTTCCGCTACACTAGTTCATTCTGGTTCATGATAAATACCCTGTTAGTTCATTCTGGTTTATAATAAATATACTCTGTATGCTTTTCTGGCTTTTGGGATATTTTAATTGCCCTATATTTCATTATATTTTCGCCCTAAATAAAACAAAGGGAACTGAAATATCTAGGTTTCTTTGTAATTGTTGTTTTTATGGTGGTTATTTTTTATGATGTTAATTTAGATGACTTGGATGAATTCTTAGTATTATTGGACTAGTTTTAGAAGGATAGTTTTAGAACTCAGAGAACAAGAAGTGGCCATTGTCTTTG
The DNA here is from genome assembly GCF_026571515.1 of Ruditapes philippinarum. NCBI lineage: Eukaryota > Metazoa > Mollusca > Bivalvia > Venerida > Veneridae > Ruditapes > Ruditapes philippinarum. The sequence continues at coordinate 165,619 of NW_026863613.1, forward strand.
AATGGGATGATGTTTTGCACAGCAAATGTCTGTGGTAATTCTTTATATAGGAAAAGGAATTTTTACTTATGTGTCAATATAAATTATTTGATTTGTTGTGGTTATCAGGAGTATTTACATCCTGGATATAAGACCTAGTATCTTATTATTATTGTACATAAGAGACAAATTATAAATCATGATAATATAGTAATGGATGAAATTAAAAGAATGTTGAATAATGAAAGCACGTGATAAACGTTCGTAACTACACTATTTATATTGTTTATGAATTATGTAAGGAGTTAGGCAAGACAAAACCGCTGTGTGCTAGAGATATATTCATGTACAAGATCAAATATTTTGGCATTTGTTTCATCGCTGAGACCTGTCGGCATACAATATAGTTGACAATGTAACTGTTGTTATTTTGTTGAAGCTGTTCCTTGAGAATGGCTCTCTGGCGGGAAAATTGATTACAATTTTTAAAAAAGTGACATGAATCTTCAATCTCACCGCACTGACAGAAGGGGTCATCAATTATGTTTTTAGAAAAGAGATCTTCCTTTAGAATGCTGCAATGGGTTCTAAGTCGTGTGTGTAAGATTTGGGACTTACGGTTACCGTGGTAATAGTATATGGGTACTTTTGAAAGTGTAGATTTTAGTTTTTTCTTAAATATGGCGATGCTTTCTGAATTTCTGACTTCCATGGGTAGTTGGTCCCACTCACTGATCGTAGAATGAAGAAAAGATTTAGAAGAGAATTGAGTATTACAATGTATGTTATTGGTATTATGGCCATTTCTAAGATTAAAAGGAGTGACATCATCAACAGATTCAGGGACTAGAGAAGATAAATATGGTGGTACCAGGAAGTTTGTCATTTTGTAGTACATTATTTCTTTGTGTTTAAGCCTTCTAGATTTAAGAGATTCAAGACCAGTTTCTTTGTACAGATTTGATAGTGAGACTAATTTGGTGGCTCCAGTTATGATTCGAGCTGCTTCCAACTGTATCTGTTCTAATTCATGTTCCTTTTTTGTGTCAAATTGTCCCATACGACGTTTGCATACTCTAATATTGGCCTAATAAAGGAGAAGTAAATAGTTTCTAGGGACTTTCTGTCTAGGGTAAATTTAAGTTTCCGCATGATATTGATTCTTTGCCAAGCTTTGTGTTTAATATTAGAAATGTGTTCACACCAGGACCCGTTGTTGGATAACGTAACTCCAAGATGTTTATGGGATTCTACTTCAGAGATTTGAATATTATTTATAAAAAGAGGTGGATGATTATGTGATCGATGTTTTTTAGTTATAAGAATTGATTCTGTTTTGCTCGGATGGAACTTGACAAGCCATGTATCTGCCCAATTACTTATTTTGTTAAGGTCTGAGTTCATGATTTCAGCAGTAGTGATAGGGTTTTCAACGATAAGATAAAGAGATGTGTCATCAGCAAACAGTCTAATGATTGATTGTATGTCCAAGACAATGTCATTGATATAGACAATAAACAGAAGAGGTCCCAATAGTGAGCCTTGAGGAACACCAGCGTTGATATTAAGTAAGTCTGAAGTAGATCCAGAAAGTACAACTCGTTGTTGTCGATCAGATAAATAGTCTTAATTTGAACCATTCAAGAAGTTTACCAGATATACCTGTTTAAGACAATTTATGTATTAGACCTTTGTGCCAGACCCGGTCAAAAGGTTTTGAAATATCACAAAATACCGATCTAATTTCTTTGCCTTCATCAAGAGCTTGACAGAAAGTATGATAAATTGAGGTGAGTTGATTTACAGTAGAATCTTTGGCAACAAATCCAGACTGGAGTGTAGTAATAGTGTTGTTATCAAGAAAGAAGTTGTTAACATGTTTGTGAATAATTTTTCCATTACTTTATTAAGAGTGCTAAGAAGTGAGATTGGTCTATAATTAGAAATATTTTGAGGATCTCCTTTTTTATACACAGCACATACATGGGCTAATTTCCACTGTGAAGTAACTTTACCAGACTGTAAAGAATGATTAAATAGGCAACAAAGTGGTTCAGCAAGTTCTTGAGAGAGTTCTTTTAGGATTTTATTGTTTATGAGGTCTGGACCTTCCGCTTTTCCTACGCATAGTGATTTAAGTATTGGTGAGACTGGTGTTATATTTATGTTTTCTAAGTGATTATGAACAATTTCCAATTTCTGGAAGTTGTTTGTTGTTATCAGCAAGTACAGTTTGTGATTGAAAAAAGTTATTAAAGGCATTGGCTTTGTCAATGTTTGTTGTGTATATTTTGTCGTTGTCAGTGATAGTTGGTATGTTGCTATTTTGTATATTTGGTTTGATAAATTGTTTCAATATTTTCCAATAATCTGATGATGTCAGGTTGTTTGATTTTAACCTTTCAGCAAGTTTCAGTACAACTTGAATGAATTAACTTTTTTTCATAGCGACGATAACCTGACTCGCACCGTAAGAAATATTTTGTCCCGAATACAGATTTTGCTTAGATGGGGTGGCATAATATGCATCTAAACTTATTGTTTTTATATGGAATACATCGTAAAATAATATATTTCACAAATTTTTTAACAAAAAATTTAAAACAGCATTTAGCTATGAAACTTACTTAGATTAGATTAGCAATGATATGCATAGAAAATAATTGAAATATAGAGATAGACTTAGGCAGATTTAGTACGTTAAATAGAGAAAATTTGTAATGTATTTAACGTTTAATCAAAGTTTAACAGAAACGAAATATCATATTGTACAAATACTCAGAAATTCGTCAGAAATACGTGACCTACAGTGAATAAATTTAATAGTATTACGTTTGTAACAACATAAAGAAATTGATCTTATTATCGAAATTTGTTAAAGAATTTGTTTAATTGAGTAAAATAACCTTGAAACTGTAACTGTTTCATGGACTATTTGAATTGCTAAGTAATAGAAAGAGCACCGAAACACGAGGTTATCTGATTTGTACGAGGGGGCGTAGCCCCCGAGTATTAATCAGATTACCGAGTGTTTTGGTGTTCTTTCTCTTTTGTATCATAGTCAAACATAAAAACACGTTCCCTGTTGTCACAATGTGAAACCCCGGCAAAAATGAACCAATGAACGAACATCTGAATATGATATTTCTGTCGCTTTCCCTTTCTCTGCCGTCACAATATGTAAACCCCAGCATAAATGAGCCAATCAATGGGCATGCTCTGGAGTGCGGGTAACCAATACCCGCACTCCAGTTAACGCACTGTGCATGTATATGTATACGATTTAACCCTGACACATTTTCAACAGAAAGGTCTCCAAACTATGATACAATACTGTTTTGTTTTGTATGTCTTTGCTATACTTCATGTGTTTTCTTTGTAAATGGCCAAGGGCAATTGATTTGCTGAGGATGCTTATAAACTTAAAACTTGAAACTATTTTTATACAAAAAATGATAATATATCTTTACTTAAACCCACACTGCTGTGGGCTCGAATCTCGAAGGGGACTTTAGATACTTTTTTGTGAGGAAGCTATCCAGCTTGCTTACGGAACATCGGTGGTTCTACTCAGGTGCCCGTTCGTGGCTGAAATAATTCACGGGAGGGCATCCGAGGTCTTTTAAAGCAGCACGCCTCCAGATTTATGCTTATTTTCATGAATATTTTGAAAATGTAATTAAATGTATAATATTGTATAGTAACCAAACGGAAGTAATCTACACATTATCATTGGCACTTACAACCCACGTTAATTGCAAAAAGATGTAAAAATATGCAAAACAATGCCCTTACTGCGTTAGTAACGCAGTAGAAATATAGTTACATCTAATGAAAAAAATCACAATTAATCGATCATAAAATGTAAATTATTACTTGAATCTTGAATCTTTATACTTTTCCTAAAATTTTAGTACATTTTTCACAATGATTTATTAAAACATTTTCGCTCATCTGAAGGCTTTAAATTATATTTCGGAATTTTCCTCAAGCACTTCCTGACTTCTCTCTCGCTTACTTATATGTTTTACACCAAGACAGACAATAAAAGGATTTAAAGTGAAAAAGATAGAAAGGAAAATTGAAGCATAATGTAAATATAAATTGATTAAATTGAGCTCGTTTCATGAAAGATCGACAACCGCAGAATTATAGAGGCTATTCGTTGCCAAAAATCTAGCCTTTGAAACTTGACAATGCATACTTCGGTTCTACTAAACAGATAAGTAAAAATCTAATTGTCGATCCGAGAGTTACATACTGCACTGGTATTAAGTATTTTGATTATCTCGATTTGATAAACTGAAAGCTGTTAACACGCAACTTAGATAAATTGCAAACTGTGTTTATAAATGTATAATTTCAAATTTGCGACATGTAGAAATGTAAACGATAGAACGTACACAATACGTTTAATGTTGTGCATCATGACGTTGAGAATGTAACTGCATCAACTTGACACACTCAGGTTTACAACACCACACTTTCCTTTTACATTCTAACGCGATTAACATTTGTAAACGATTTTGCAACTTCCATATATGGAATTATCTCGGAAATAGACGAAAATTAATAGGCGGAGCCAATTTCACGAAAGCAGAATTTAAAGAGAGGTAACTCTTGCTGGTACAAAAATATTTCAAATTATACAGAAACTGTTACATCAATCTTGACTTTGAACATCCTCTGTTTTTGTTAAAACGTATTCTAGTACAGGATATTCAAGTAATGCAAAATTGGTTAAGATATAATGTAAAAATGTAACAACGTATATACTGATAATGAGCATAATAATATGCAAAAACTAAAGTTGGTGAAATAACATAAGGAAATGTTTCCCATATATAATGACACACACCACTATTCATTGATATCAATGATAGGGTTTTGTGAGCCACGGCAATACTCTTAAGCATATCTTTTTTTTACCTTCAGCAAATAGTACTAGAATGCGATACATGGAAGGCACTTTTGGCAACACGAATAAAGAGAACTGAACAATAAGCCTGTGCCTTCTTTCTTTAAAGGACTATGTTGGGTTGTAGAAAAACTCATATTTTTGACCAAGTGTATAACCACGAAACAATGCAAAGTTTACTATCGATAATTCCGTTGTATAACCAAAACTTGTGAGTTTGTCCCATTTTAATGTTGAAATAAATATTCAGTGTATCCTGGCAACTCTGTTTACCTCCATTGGGAGGTATTTTGAGTCATAGGATGTGATTTAGCCTTTTATTGTTAAATATATGTAAGCTGGCGTAGGTTAAGGTCTTTTTATGCATTGTGCTGAATCAATAGCACCTCTAAAATATGTGTATACATGCTGTCATTAGCTGTTACCTAGATTTGCTGTCTAGATTTGCTGTCTATATGATCAAAAACAGAGAACTACTTTTATGTACATGAAGTACTACACAGAATATTTATTAAGTTTTGTAAGTGATGCCTTTCTAAGAGATAAAATAAACAAGGTATACATAAATTGATAATCAACATACATACATTTGGACTCATTTAAATTTTACTTATTGAAAAACAAAATGGGAAAAATGGGAAAATATATGGTAAAAATAAAAAGTTATGTACGAAAGGGTACATACAACTTTGGTTATAATTTTACTATTGTTAAAAGTTTTTTTTCTTGTCAAGTCATACGCTAGAATTAAGGTTACTAATATAATAGTACTACTAGGAAAGACAACAGCCAGAATTTGGTCTGTATTAGTAATTAGTCGTATCAAAATCTCTATCAGATGTTGACTTGAAAATTTGAAAGTGGTAAGGTAGCAGCTTAACTGTAAATGTTACTCATTCCTATGCAAATTGGAATACCATCAGTAAAATTTATTTGTCGTTGAATATAGTCTTTTCAATAGTTTTCACTTCCTTGAAAAATATTTAACCTCAGACAGTATGTAACCTGGTGTTTTTTGGGTTTTTTTAAGTTTCTTTTTCCAGGAAATGTGGTGTCTACAACGTTTTAAAACTTATATGCCTATATTCCTTTAAAGTCCGCTGATGTTGATTGTAGGCAATCATGCAAGTGAATTATGTTTAGTAACATTTTGTTAAACGACAAAACATTAACTGATAGTAGCAATACCAAGTGTTCGAATACTCAAAACAGAAGTTACATTCTTAGCTTTACATTGTCGAACCATCATGATTCAGATCAGCATAATACAGCTTAACACGTTTTTCAATAGGAGATAAAATAAGCTCCGCCCATTTTCCCGCCCACTAAATCATCGTGAATAAACGTATTTTCCGCTCATTTTCGGTATTTACCGTCGGCGACAAGAAGCGGCGTAGTTTCCGTTTATCATACCTTTTAGGTGTTTAATTTCATTAATGTTCGGAATTGTTTTCATACAAAACGTTTCTCGAATAATTTTCTAGAATTATTTAATTTATAGACATGTATACCCGTCTGTTGTGATAGATATGAAAAATAACTATGGCTAACAGTGCATTCGTTCTATTTACAGACGATGGCTTAATTGTAACTTATGCGATCTAATTCCTTTATTCAATTTTGTTGATCATGACCATACCGGGTATTTATTCCTTATGCTGTACTCTTAGTAATGTCACGTTTCGTTTCATTTGCAGTATTCTTCGCATTGTTTTTGTGGAAACCATTTAACAAATGTACAGAAGGCACCTGACAGCGAATGTGACTATGATTGTAAAGGTGCTAAAAGTGAGAAATGTGGAGGTTTTTGGAGAGGATCTTTATACCTTGTTGTTTAAATGGTGTGTTTTATGTTGAATTGTCAAGTTTTGTATGGTTAAATTATATTTTAGATATGATGTACTCTTGTCTGTTTTTTTCCCTAAATGTTTCAGCTATAATCAAGTCAGTCGCTATTTTCTAATAAACAATGATATTTTGATCATATCATATTTAGATATTACAAATAAATTGATCGGCAGTTATATAACTGCAGAGAAAATCCAGGCATATAAAATTAAATGCAGATTTGTTTCACGTAAAGAATTTAAAAGATTTCATGAGACTTAAGTTTGGATACTCAAGCCTAAATCAGTTTTATTTAAAAGAATGTTTTATTTTTTCAGTGCACCCATACGAATGGAAAATGTGCAGTTGGGATACTAAACCTATTGACTGAATACTACCTTTAAATATTTTTTTTCTGTTACGTTTATGTAAAAAAGCATATTATTGTTTGTAAATGAATAAAATGTCTATAAAAAAACTTAATTTCCTTTATTTCATCATTTAATGTCAAATTGTAGCGAAGAGATTTAATTACAGAAAGCTCAAAATTGCACATAATATTTTTTATATATACCAAAGGAAATTTGAATGATAAATATCTACAAAAAGTAGCCATTGAATTAAAACATATAAAAAATTATGCTAATAATAAACTATTGTTTCCCCGTGTAAACCGGTATTATAATATACAATTTTCACAGACATTGACCCAAAATAAACATTTCTTTTTAAATATTATAAAGTTTATATACGAGTAAAATATTTACAGGCACTTTATGTGCATACCCAACAAGTAATAGGAAATTGGATATCTAAAACTATGAATTATTGTAATAAGCTGTGGTGCTGAAAAAGTTGGGTTTCACCTGACTAAAGAATACTGTTAACTCTCTTCCCCGTTCTGTTGTTTTTTGGTTTTTGTTCCGTTGAATGTTGGCCAGCCTAGCAGCCTAGCAGCCCGCAGCAGCCTGGAAAGTATGGGCAGCCTAGCAGCCTGGCAGCCTTGAGCATGCCTAGCCAGCCTAGCAAGCCTATAAAGTAAACTAAGAATAGTACAAACATGAAATCGTGCTCGGATATGAATCGGAAGCATACTTAGACCATTGCACGTCTTATTTCAGTATCGCGATCTTTATTTTTTTAAATATTGAACTTTGTTTTTTTTTTTATTTTGACGCTTCAAAATTTGTGAAGTTAGCAGCCTAGCAGCCTGGCAGCCTAAAGAAAACTAAGGAAAATACAAACATGTAAACCGTCGGAAATGAGTCGATAGCACATACTTAGACTATTCCACTTCTTTTTTCAGTATCGCGAAACTTTATTTTTTTTAAATATTGAACTTTGTTTGTTTTTTTTTGTTTTTTGACTCTTCGAAATTTGTGAAGTTAGCAGCCTAGCAGCCTGGCAGCCTAGCAGCCTAGCAGCCTGGCAGCCTAGGCAGCCTAAAGAAAATTAAGGGACAATACAAACATGTAAACCGTCGGAAATGAGTCGGTAGCACATACTTAGACTATTCCACGTCTTTTTTTCAGTATCGCGAACTTTATTTTTTTTTAATATTGAACTTTGTTTTTGTTTTTTTTTTTTTTTGACACTTCGAAATTTGTGAAGTTACCAGCCTAGCACCCTGGCAGCCTAGCAGCCTAGCAGCCTGGCAGCCTAACAGCCTAAAGAAAACTAAGGGCAATACAAACATGTAAACCGTCGGAAATGAGTCGGGTAGCACATACTTAGACTATTCCACGTCTTTTTTTCAGTATCGCGAACTTTATTTTTTTAAATATTGAACTTTGTTTGTTTTTGTTTTTTTTTTTTTGTTTTTTTTTTGACACTTCGAAATTTGTGAAGTTAGCAGCCTAGCAGACTAGCAGCCTGGCAGCCTAGCAGCCTGGCAGCCTAACAGCCTAAAAGAAAACTAAGGGCAATACAAACATGTAAAACCGTCGAAATGAGTCGGTAGCACATATTTAGACTATTCCACGTCTTTTTTCAGATATCGCGAAACTTTATCTTTTTTTAATATTGAACTTTGTTTTTTTTTACTCTTCGAAATTTGTGAAGTTAGCAGCCTAGCAGCATGGCAGCCTAGCAGCCTAAAGAAAACTAAGGATAATACAAACGAAATGAGTCGGTAGCACCTACTTAGATCATTCAACGTTTTATTTCAGTATCGCGATCTTTATTTTTTTAAATATTAAATTTTATTTTATTTTTCATTCTAACGCTTCGAAATTTGCGGGATTAAACATGTTTATCACACACCCGTGCCGATTTTGCGACTCCGTAAATATGGTATTGCACGGCCGTGCATATATTTTGACGTGACGTTATAAGCGTTATACAAATATAATGTAAAGACGCGCTAAATATTAGCGTTAAACTATAGGCGCGTCAATGAAAAATGACTCTTATTTCACTTTAAACGGTCTTTATTTTGGGTATGTGATAAATAGAATATTAAATTCGTGTAAGTTCATTACTGAATTTATTGCACTCGATGAATAAAATAATATTATGCGAGCCTCTGGCGAGCATAATATAATTTTATTTAACTCGTGCAGTAAATTCAGTATTGAACTTACACTCATTCAATATCCTCTATTTTCGAATAACGTAGAAATAGTCTTAATCTTAACATTTTCGCGGCTAATAATGTCGCTGTCTATGGACAATAAGCGACGTCATGTGACTTATTTATGATATGCTATTTTGTATGTATATGTTTATAATGAAGTTGACGATGTTCAACGCATATTTATTTTAGGTCTGTAAAGATAAATCGGTTGAAATGTAAAGAGATATACAATGCATATGTTTAAACGAACGCATTAATGAACATAAAGATTATCTGAACTTAAGAACAATACCCATTTGATCAATAGCCGCGATACTGAAAAAAGACGTGGAATAGTCTAAGTATGTGCTACCGACTAATTTCCGACGGTTTTCATGTTTGTATTATCCTTTGTTTTCTTTAGGCTGCTAGGCTGCCAGGCTGCTAACTTCACAAATTTCGAAGAGTAAAAAAAACAAAGTTCAATATTAAAAAAAAGTTCGCGATAATGAAAAAAGACGTAGAATAGTCTAAGAATGTGCTACCGACTCATTTCGGACTTTTACATGTTTGTATTGTCCTAAGTTTTCTTTAGGCTGCTAGGCTGTTAGGCTGTCAGGCTGCTAGGCTGCTAACTTCACAAATTTCGAAGTGTAAAAAAAAACAAAAAAAAAACAACAAACAAAGTTCAATATTTAAAAAAATAAAGTTCGCGATACTGAAAAAAGACGTGGAATAGTCTAAGTATGTGCTACCGACTCATTTCCGACGGTTTACATGTTTGTATTTTCCTTAGTTTTCTTTAGGCTGCTAGGCTGCTAGGCTGCTAACTTCACAATTTTCGAAGCGTCAAAATAAAAAAAACAAAGTTCAATATTTAAAAAAATAAAGATCGCGATACTGAAATAAGACGTGGAATAGTCTAAGTATGTGCTTCCGATTCATATCCGACGATTTCATGTTTGTACTATTCTTAGTTTTCTTTAGGCTGCTAGGCTGCCAGGCTGCTAGGCTGCTAGGCTGCCAACTTCAGGCTGCTGGGCTGCTAGGCTGCTAGGCTGCCAACTTCACGAACATGTGACATTATGGTCATTTTTCATTGTCAAGTTAAGATAAACTAAGTATGTATCTCAAAAAATTTAATGTTATAATTGTGATTGACCAACATTTGATATAGGAAAATATTTAGAATAAAATATGAATCTGTCTAAGTCCAACTCTTTTTTATACATTGAACGTTACAGGCAAAGTCCGATAGGTATTTATAAAATGTTCTTTTGGTCACGTGAGTTAATTATTGTTCATGCAAGAAAGTTATTGAAAGAAATTAAAACTTATTTTGACTGTCGTCACTTTAATGTAACAAAGAAATATTGTACTCGTCAAAAGAGAGAGTATGCTGGGCGTTAAAAAAATGAGAATCCATATCTAAACATTTTATATACATGTAATGAATCTCTATTCGCAATATTGCGCCGTTTTACATAGATTGTTGATACAATTTCGTAACTTTGTGACCAGTGAATATCGAAATATGGCTCCCTTATTATACTAATTTTAAGGTGAAGAAAAATGATATTAATAAATGTTTTACTCACAAGTGTTGTATCAAATAGTAGATTATAAACTTGAAATTCAGCTTTGTCCATTCAATGCAATTAATCAAAATAACCATAAGAAAATATATTAATATAGCGGATGGCAATTTACATTTTGATCGCTGTAACTGCTAGATAAATTGATTCGTTTCACGATTTTCGTTTTGGTAACATCATGTTTGGAACGTCCTGTTCTTAAGTTAATGTTCTTTTACCTCATAGTGTACTTTTCGGATGATTGCAAAGATTTTTTTTGAAAATACCCATAGCAAACTATTTGGAAGGCTATTTAAAAGACCATCGTATCTAGATAGTTGTTTAAATGAGGTCAGATTGAAAAAGAAACGACTGTGCTAAATAAACCTACAGATATTTATATATAATCCACCTAACCTAATCAATTGTGATGTCACAAAGACATTACTGACAAGACACTTGTACTAGACATACGATCTTAGAATGTCACAAACTGTGAAAAAGAATCGTAATATTTCTTTATTCATTGCGATAATAAAACTACAAAAAATGTATCCCTCATATACAAACTCAATTAAACCGAGTCTGCAATTTTTATGATTAATGATCCCAAGTGATCACACTTTGTCAAGATTTTTTTTATTTATTTAGTTATTTTTTATTGAGTATTCAAACTTGAATGCAACATTCTACAAATGTCATTTAAGTTCGGGTATTTATCTACGAAGAGAGAAATATGTCAGCACGTGGTGCCATCATAAACATTTACCACTGACATTTGACTATAACAAACTCAAGCACACAATAAATAATGTTTTTTCACATTTTATACATGACTTTTAGAAATGCATGTATCACAAGCACTAATCCGACCAGACAGAAACTAAATCTATCACTATCCAGTATGAACTAGACTGACGTTGATATACTTAATTTAATCAGGTTTGATATAATTTGTTGTCTAAATTTGTAAAAGGTTATTAAAGGAGTATTTTGTATTACTTGTACTTGTATTTGGCTCTTATGTATTCTACTAGAATTAATCACGTTCTGCGTTTCTGCGTATAGCCTAGTAAAATCAAATATTTACATGTTCCAAAGCAATATAATCCTACTATATTAACTCTTTTATTTAAAATAAAAACACAAAGAAAAGACTCCAGCTGAACAGAAATATGAACGAGAATGTTTCCATAAAGTTTTATCTTTTATTATTGGATCATATCTAAAATCTGTTAAACATCTAAATGGCGTTATGTTCAAATATACACATACAAATGTGCAATACCCTCGGTTTTGTTTGACTGTAAAATGAAATGTAAATGTTTAATACCAAGTCGTACAATTCGTTTATACCTCGTTGACCGTTTTAGCTCGAGTATTCTAAGAGGAGGGAAAGAGATAACTGATGTTTTCACCCAGACGTCGACGTCGTAGTCGGCGTCATACTTTGGTTCAGTCTTTGCGTGCAAGTTTGTATCACAAAAAGAACCATAGGATATGGGTTGTTGAAAAACCACATATTTGATTGAGAGCATAATAAGAGGTCACACTCCAAGCCCATAGCTCTTACGGGCAGGTTTTTTTTTTTACAGAATAATGGCATTTTTAGGACTTCAAAATTTCTACACTATCCAGGCTTTCACTATAATTGTTTCTCTATCTCGCACTAATGTCGATTGATACAGATTTTCAACTTCTGGCAAACACATTGAAACAATAAAAAATGCAAACACGTAACACGTAAAAATACATTAAATGTCAATATTGTCAAATGAAGTTCAACTTTTAAATCTTGCAGTATGATAAGCTCTACTAATAAGAGCAGTTATCAAAGCAATAAAAATGCTTCGGTCGATTTCATTTTATTACGGTAATTGTTAACCATTCAAATATTGAAACGTTTGAACTAACTTTAGCTTAGAGTATTCTTGATTTACGCCAAATGATACTTGAGCAGATATATTTTGTGCAACAACAAGGTGCAATTTACAAAACATCCAGCTATAAAATTGAATCCAAAATAATCCACACATCTAGCAGTGGATACTGCAAGTTGTTTAATTATCGATTTAAATGTAAAAACATACAATGTAGGTCACTGACAAGCGTATTAAACGTAAGAACTCATTACATTTCAGTACAGTTACCTTTTCAAGTTTTGAGTTTATGACCTTATGTCACCTGTTGATGACCTATAAATGATTAAAATTCATTCATGTTGTTTGATATTGTCGTATTCAGGGAAGTAAGCATTTACTGTACGCATTTGTGAAAACATTAAAAAAGCATCTCTATTTCGGTTTCGCAAAGAGAAAAGAACCGCACAGTAAATTTTAATAAACGCTTTTGAAATATAAATTTGAAGGATCACTTGTAACTATCTTCCTAGAAAAACATTTTAATTTTTTTATGTTTTACTGTTTTATTAATATGGTATTAATAATCATTCTGAATAGTTTAAGCTGTATTGCAATATTACACCCAGAAAACCTTTTCGCCCTTTATTAACCTTGACTTTTGACAAGAACGTAAAGATTTATTGTCGCTGTGGTTTTATTTTATTAACCATATATTGTGGTTTTATTTGAACCATACCAAGATGTATAAAGTTTTATTTGCATTTGAAAACTACATGCTGGTTGTTTTATCTACTATTTTCCTTTAAAAGTGTAGTCCTGTACAATGTTATTTGACGGAAAAGCATTGTGATTAAATATAAAATTTTCCATGAAATAGTATATCAGCCTTAAATAGTAGGTTAATATAAATAACAACGTTAACGGAAAGAGATGACGTGATAAAAAAGATGTTCGCTATTAAGTGCGAATGACCTAATTATGGTTTTGGATAACAATAGTATTTCGACTGCTTATTTATGTTAATATCTTAATAGCGCGTATATTATTAACTATTCATATCTTGTTGTTGTTGTCGTTGTCGTGATTTAAGTTTTGTAGTTGCTTTGTTTAATGTTCCAAGAAGACAATCAAATAACTCAAGGAAAGCAAAGAAAGTAATAAAAGCTGAGGACAAAATGAATTGAAGAAAAGAAACATAAATTGTAAATAGTCACGCTTTTCTCATTACATAAATCAACTTTTCTTGTATATCTTCAAGCGCAGTATTACTTTTTAATGCATATATAATTTAATTTCTTATTATATTTTATTTGCATTGACGTATTATATGACTCTAATGACAACAATGATTTCATGGAAACCGTATTGTTTGCACATTCAACATCACGTCAATAAAATTAAATGTCTTAGAAATAAAAACGCTATCAAAATTAAGTCACGAGCAATAGATTAAAACCGCGTTATTATTATACCAAATCTTAGTACATTTATATCTATCAGATTCAGATAGCAATATTATGTATGTTTTCATCGCCGTCTATGTATTCTTTATGGGGTTTTCTTTTAATTTTGTCTCAGATTTATATTATGAAATAATATGATTTTATATATGATCATTACAGGTCATATTATTTCTAAGGGTATCTGTCGTCGTGACTAAACAAATGCAAAAAAGTAATGAAAATGTATTCTATTTTAAATGGTAGTAGTTTATAAGCAATGACACGTAACAATGTCATGAATAAAATGGGTTCAGTGCTCACCAATATATCAGTGTTATTGCGTCATAAGAATTCAATTCAAGTTTACATAAGTCAACAAATAATAACCCGACAAAACAAACTCAGAGATCTGTTTTCCATAACGCCAAATGGTCTTAAAATAATGTGCTGCTAGCATTAAGCTTCAAGCTATACATTTATAACAGACATAGACAAAATCAAAGTTATAGACCAAACTCGAGCATTGTAAAATGTTTCATGTTATAGATATGCTTTAACATGCCAGTTGAACATTTTTTTCGACCAATCGTTTTAGCTTAAGTCTCTTTAAACTTATACGTTCACGTGCCCACTAATAACATTATATGAATGTCAGAAGAAGGAATAATAGAGGAACACAGAATCCTTAAAGAACGCTCGAAACGACAACATTGAAAATATTGCAGACTGGGTCTGAATGAGCATGAAAACAATGTAAAAAAAATTAAAAGACCATGGATTACCCTTATAAAAAGGCACATAATTTACATGCACATTTTTTTAATATTGAATTATATTTGCAATTTTTATGTTAATTTAAAATTAAACTGGAAATAATAATAATAATAATAATAATAATAATAATAATAATGATAATAATAATATTGATAATAATAATAATAATACAATGCAATAATAATAATAATATTAATAATAATAATAATAATAATAACAAAATCTTAATTTATAGAAGGTAACATACAAAGTTTACACAGTAAGAAGCATACTTATTTTCAGAACGGCCTTCTGATTTAACAATGACGAAGAAAAACATGAACATCTATATGGTGGCTTTTAATCATCCAGTAAAAGTGTTTAGGCAAACGAAATAAAAATACATGAATATCCGTATTCCTAGTTTAGCAAAACTATTTAAATAAATGCAGCTTCAATGACACTTACGCCGAACAAAACAAAAACACTGTGTTAAGATATAGATTTTTATGAATTAAGATGATAAATATTACTAGTAAACATTTCATTTATTTTAAGCTAGTTAAAATATTAATGCAAATCAGGAATAAATCTGTCTGTTTAATATGTAAATTCAAATTGCAAGTCATATTTTCCAAGTTATCACTGAACGGAAATAAGTGAATGCATCGCACTAAAATTTTGAGAACATGCAAAGGTCCTAGAAATTTATCAAATCTGTGTATACAAAGTCTTCTTTTTAAAGATTGAATAATAAAGCGCACACGTTTCACGAGAAGTTTACATTTATATTTATACGCATCGGTGTACTTCACGGAAAGAAGACGTTGCAATATTAAAGTTACAAGTAATTTTCTACGAATACGTTACATAATTTATTGTTTAATTAAATTAATAATAATAATTGTTTTAGTCACAGTCGCGTAAACAGGGTTCGCAAGCCCTATAAAAGTGGAAGTGTCAGATGACAAAATTCATAAGGAGCTCGATTTACTGATACTTCGTAGCAAAGGAGACATAGAAGAAATATGGCAACAAAAATGATATTTGCGATTATTTTGGCCATCACGGTATTCATTTCAGCAACTCACGGTAAAATATTTTTAACAGTAATTTATTTAGGTATAATTAAATCGAAAGTTGTTATTTTTTCACATCAAATAAAATTAAATAAACCTGTATTTCATACAAACAAGAGTTGGTTTGGACGCTTTGATTGATATGTATAGTGGATACAGGGATAGAAATTATTTCCTTCATCATTTGCAAGACAACGTATACGCATTAATGTCGCATTAATTGAATGTACTTTGAAAAGTTACTTAATGTTGAGCAATATTTTTAAAATTTAGAACTTTCCGCTAGCTTTCATATTTTATTTCTCATAAATTATGCAGCTGGCACTGGTTATATCGGTTGTTTCCAAGACAATTCGACAAGAATTCTAGAGGGTCAAATGACTAAAGGCAGTATGACGGTGGAGAAGTGTGTACAAAGATGTAGTATGGAAAGAAAGTTGTTCGCAGGTGTTGAGGTAAATAGCATTAAATGCATTGGTTAAGGTATTTATTAAATGTTCAGCATTTGTTTTGATTTAGTGTAATTTTATAACGCACAGATACAAGGGAATTTCAAAAAATC